>NC_092336.1:417702500-418000000 GCF_046630445.1 Rutidosis leptorrhynchoides
TATAGCACAGATTTGAGGAGTGTTTTAGAGTGCGTGTTCGTGTATGTGTGTGTTGAAGTGAGGAGGCAGAAGCAGTCGACTGGACTTTGTAATCTGTCTAGGTTTTTTAGTCCATGCGATCGCATGGTGGTATAGGGTAAATCCCATGCGATCGCATGGGGTCCCTGATTTTTTTTATATAAAAACCTTCACTTATTAAAACATTTAATTAATTTATTTTTAAAATTTCGTTTCTTTTTAGATTGAGGTCGTTTCGGTACGTTTACCTAGTTCGTCCCTCGACAAAATTTTAATATTTGTCATTTTAAAGCGATTGTTTTAAAAGCAAAGATTTTTGATTTTTTAATGTTTTTGGCATACTTTAGATCAATAAAATTAAAAATAATGATAATAAAATTTCTCGTCCCGCCCTCGGGTAAAGCAATTTCGGTTCAACGACCTAGTCTTCAACTCACGAAGAATTTTAAAAATCATTTTTTTTAACTTAATGAAATAAAGTAAATTTTTGTTTTTAAATTCATACCAAACTTAAATTTAAAATGCATAAAATTTCATATAAATATTATTAATATATACATTACTTTTACAAAACTTATATTTAAAATAATATAGTTATATATTAATTTTAAAAAAACAAGGTAAAAATAAAAATAAAAATCTTTTTGGTCTTTTATCCCACTTTAATCAATCAAATATTGACAAAAATATACGTCCCTCTTTTGGATAAAGTAAATTCGACTATATTACCTACTTTTACTCCTGACGAATTTCTGAAATATTTTGAATTGATTGATTAAAGATATTTATACCTTATAAATAAATGGTAAATTTCGCAGTGATGCATTAAATTTTTGTATGATATCAATAATTTCGATTTATTATGCCTAATTTTATTGAATATCAATTTAATACTTTATAGCGAACGATTAAGCGTTTATTATCAAAAGGTTAAAAGCGATAAATAAAAATAAAAATAAAAACTGTACATACTTACCTATGAGAAAGAATTCTCAGAGACCTGCTTTAGTCGACTCATAGGAGAGTTGTTCGATTTGGTTTTCCTTAGCTACGTAAGCGTAACAACGAATTTTCAATAACTTTTCTTCTAAACATATGAACGGTCCTTCTCTGCATAAAGTAACGAATTCAGAATTGGAATGTGTTTGATTGTTCGAACATTTCCCTTCGTGTGACCATTTTCCACATTTATGACATCTTTCAAGGTGTCGTGCTCTTCTTTTTGTTGCGGATTTCGATTTTCTTTTACCAAAATGTATCTTATTATGATTGTTCATGAGTTCTTTTCTTACTTTGTCCATTTTGCCTCTTATGAATGATACCACTTCACTCAGGAAAGTGTTATTATTACGTTTAGTAATCATAGCGTGTAGTAGTAGACCATGGTTCAGATCAAAGGAATTCTTCATCTCGTAAAACCTAAAAACACAAAAATTCAGAATGGAGGGAGAAGACTAGTTCTTTAGGGTCTGCTAGGGAAAGACCATTCGGATTTCATTTTCGAGAACTACACGAAAACAGAAAATCTAACTCTAGACAGCATTATATTATCCTTTAAAACATTTGAATCTCCCCACACTTAGTTAGCTGTGGTATCGAAATTGTGATTAACTTCATTATTAACTTCAATTGGACCATCAACAACTTTCATATCTCTAACTTTTGCTTCAAGCCATTTGTTGATTTCCTCTGTAATATTCACAAATTCAATTAACATCGCCTTTTCTTTAGGCGACAAATTGGATACTAATCGATTACATAACTTAAAGTTCCCCTTTAATCCTAGCATCTTGAATCCGTTTATAAAGTTTCTTCGTTGAACTGTTAAAAACGGGTTCATCTAATTTTGTATCAACAACGAGGTTCTTTGTTATCGGGTCATCATTAGGTGTTTCTTCATCTTCCCTACACTTAGGCATTTTTATTAGTTCAATAGTTTTGGTTGGTGGAGATTTAAACTTTCGGTTCACAAAGGTGACTGATTTGTCACCATCCCTAAGTGTCATTCTACCTTCTCTTACATCAATGAACGCTTCAGTGATTGCTAAAAATGGGCGACCTAAAATCAGAGGAATATCAAGGTCTTCCTCCATATTAATAACTATGAAGTTTGCAACAAAGGTCAAACTTCCCACTTTAACAAGTAAATTGTTGGCTATTCTAACCGGGTGTTTAATGGTTTAGTCAAATAATTGAACACCTATTTTGGTTGGTCTTAATTTACCCACACCTAGTCTTTTGTATAAGGAAAGAGGCATAACATTTGCACTTGCTCCTAAATCTGCGAGCCCATTATACATAGCACCATCATTAGGCAAGTAAGAAATGATAAATTCACATGGGTCTCCTACTTTAGTAAGTAGAGTTGGGTTGCTAACCTTTTCTGGGTGATCTTTTCTTGGTTCTTTCACTTCTACTTGAACTTCTTGTTCATATTTTTCTTCGTTTCTTGGAATGAGAGGTTTATATAGAAATTCTTCTTCATCACTCCAATTTGAAGCTTCCCCTTCTTCCAATTTTAGTTTTTCATATGTTGTTGACAACATATTTATGTTTTCATTCTGAGGGTTTCTTGGGTGGTGAAATTATGATTGACTTCATTGTCAATTTCCATCAGATCATGTATGTAATGTTTAACTCTGTGAATATTAACTTTAAATTCAATCTCATTTGAATTTATCAATTCTATTGTTCCATATGGGAAAACTCTTTTGACTATAAATGGTCCAGACCATCTTGATTTCAATTTTCCAGGAAATAGCTTGAATCTTGAATTGAAAAGAAGAACTCTGTCTCATTCCTTAAATTCTTTTGAACTTTTGATTCTTTTATCATGCCATTTCTTCGTTCTTTCCTTATAGATTAACGAATTTTCATATGCATCATGTCTTAATTCTTCTAATTCGTTTCGTTGACTTAATCGTAGGCGTCCGGCTTCATGTAAATCAAGATTACATGTCTTCAAAGCCCAAAATGCTTTGTGCTCAATTTCTACTGGAAGGTGACATGCTTTTCCGTAAACGAGTTTAAAAGGTGTGGTGCCAATTGGAGTTTTGTAGGCTGTTCGAAAAGCCCAGAGTGCATCCTCCAATTTTATGGACCATTCCTTCGGATTTGATCCTACAGTTTTCTCTAGAATACGTTTTAAAGCTCGGTTGGTATTTTCAACTTGTCCACTTGTTTGTGGATGATAAGCGGTTGAGATTTTATGAGTTACTCCATATCTTTTGAGAACTTTCTCAAGTTGATTATTACAAAAATGAGTACCCTGATCACTTATTAAAGCTTTTGGTGTTCCGAACCTTGCAAAAAGACGTTTTAAGAAGTTGACTACAACTCGTGCATCGTTAGTTGGGAGAGCTTGTGCTTCCGCCCATTTAGATACATAATCAATGGCAACGAGAATTGATAATGCTAAAAAGGAACATATATTTAGTATCAATATCATCCCAATATGTAAAGTTTTTAGTTGTAATTATTCTATTTTTAAGTTGTAATCGTTTAAATAAATAAGTGCGAAAACGAAAGACGCAAACCGCTCGAAAATGAAGATTTAAAGACGAAAACGAAGACTTGAAAGACGAAAATGTCCAAAATACTCAAACGTACAAATTATACTCCAAGTGGTTTAATTTATTGATAAGAAACGCCTAAAATGACAAGAGTACAAGCCGCGAAACGCAAAGAACAAGATATCTAAGCGTACGAAAAGGCGTTCGAAATTTCAGAACTGAGACATAAACTGAGCATCAACGTACAACTCAACGGAGCTAAAATTACAAGTCAACTATGCAAAAGAATATAATATAATATATATAAAATTATATAAAATTATATATTATTATATTATATATTATAATATTCAGCAGCCCACGTTTAACTCAATTTGGTGAGCTGGAATCCGAAGCTCCGCACTCGCAGAGCTGTAAGGCACAAAAGTACTGCACTCGCAGAGCAGCCAAATTCAAAATCTGCCTATAATAGGCACAAGCTTTTGCCAAATCCATTACCCCTTTCCAACCTCAATATCTCTATATGTGTGATGCCCCGTACAAAACCATCGTGTACGAATCATCAACAACAGGATCATTACAAGGTCAAATACTATATGCTGTTTCAAAAAGAGTTTGCATTCATGATAAAAGGTGACGTTTTAACCAACGTCAAATGTTTAATATCCGAAAGTATGCTTTTACGAATAGCAAGCAAAATAATAGTACGTGACCCATAGGTCGTTACAAATACATTGTTTCAAAGTAATAGTGTTTGAATGCAAATTAAACGTTTCATGCGGTGACATCTCTAATAAGCGCAGCGGGAGTCTATAAAGCATGACTAGTTCAGCGGAAGCAAGCAAACCTTAAGCACCTGAGAAAAACATGCTTAAAAACGTCAACACAAAGGTTGGTGAGCTATAGTTTAAGTATAACAGTAATGTAAGGTAGGCCACGGGATTTCAGTGCTTCAAACAGCGTTTCAAAACAGTATGAAAAGTATATGTATAACCGTGGGCACTTGGTAACTAACTTAACGTAAATAACACCTCCTAAAAGTACACTTGGCGAGTGCGTAAGTTTACGAAGTATTAAACACCCGTTAAATGCTAGCGCTACTAGCCCGAGTGGGGATGTCAAACCCTATGGATCCATATCTAGGATTCGCTTTCACCGGTTCAAAGACCAATGACTAAACGTTACCGAGATAAGGGGAAAGTTTATGCCATTGTATAACCCACACATATATAAAGTTTAAGTACTCGTGCCTAGTATGTAAAATGTAAAATGCATATGTATTCTCAGTTCCTAAAATAGTTAAAGTAAAAAGGGATGCTATAACTCACAGTGAAAAGTAGTAAAAGTCGATACGCGGGAATAGTAAGCAAGTGGTTGGTCCGGAAGGTCCTTAATCTAAGTCAAAAGTTACTAAGTCAGTAAATCGTTCCCAAAGGTTTAAAAGTATGTAAATTAGGTCTTAAGTACCATCATCATTCATCATTAAACAAAAAGTGTAAAGTAAGTTTTAAGTCAAGACTAGGGTTTGAAACAAAGGCTGACTTCGTTCAGTCGCCACGACCTCTATACGAACTAAAATGAGGTGAGACCAGTGGCCATGGCTCCGTATATGAGTCCCCTAGAGGCTGACCAATTTCCAGAAGCAAACTCATCGTCATTTGACCGTGGTGACGGTTTAAGTGCGAGTAGGTCAGAAATTTCAGCACAACATAAATAGGGAGTAATGACTTTCGGGAGGCCATAGATCCTAAACCGTAACTCGGATTAAGACGAGGTCTAAAAGGAAAATCATCTAATCGAACCTAAATAACTGAAAATCGACTTTACAGTAGCCCAGGAAGTCTGATCAGTTCCATAAATAGTATGTAAAGGTGTTCCAGTGGGTTCTTGGTGCTTGATGCTCATCACGGTTCTCATCCTTGATGCGTATAGTTTCAAGTGTACAACTCGTTGATGGGTTTGCATCATCTTAACCAAGGTTTGACCATCATAACACTAGTGTAAGTCTAAGATGAGTTGCACAACTCACTTAAGAGTTGTATGTAGTTTGATGAACCAAAGTTACATCAAGTTCTTAGATCCGACACCTACATGAGTTCTACTAGTAATATTAAGCTATAAACTTGAAAGTAAACTAAATAAACAGGATCTTAAGTTGTAGAATATAGTTCTTAGTTAGATCTTGAAGATCCTAGACCCAAAAGTCTAGATCTAAAGTTATTAAGTTAGATACTAAGTTATAATACTTAGATCTTTACTTTAATGAAACCATAAGTTATGAAACTTAGATTTTCATCTTGAAAAGTGTATGTAAGCTCATAAGCTCTTGTTTACAACAAAATTAGAAGACCATAAGCTTTATAAACTTAGATCCAACACAAGTATATGAAGTTATAACTAGAAAGTTATACTTCCATGTTCTTGAACTTACAAAGTTAACTTTGGTTCAAGAAAAATGAGATCAAGATTAACTAGTAACACTTGACAAAAATAACAACATCACAAACTTTAAAGTACTTACAAAAGAAAGAAATAAACTAAAGTACAAGTATTATGTTCATGTTTGGTTTCATACTTAGGAAGATTCAAATCAAAGTTTGAATCTTAGGATTTAAGTCTACAAACATGAACACAAGTATGATAATGAAATTTATGAACTTTAAATCTTGAAAACATTTAAGTGTAGAACCATAAACTAGAAAGTTTAGATTCCTTATTCTTGACCTCATCAAATAAAGACGGAAGTAACAAGATTTCATGAAGATACAAGTTAGAAAACTTGATCTTTAACAACAACAAATAACTAGTAAGTAATCAACAAACAAAGACAAGTAAATGATGATGATTAGGTGGCGGTTTTGTAAAGGAAAAAGAAAGGATAGTAAAGCTTGTTACTTACAAGTCTTGAGAGAAAAAGAGAGAAGAGAAGTTGCAAGTAAGAGTGTGTGTGAAAGAGTGAAGTAAAATGCTAGTAATATGTAACAAAAAAAAATTTGAATCCCCCTTTACTCCCACCAAGGCCGACAGCCAAAAGAGGTGCCAAAGAGGAAGCTCAAGTCTTTAACTTTCATACATGGGAGAATGGTGTGAGCTTGAAGTGATAATAAAGTTAAATGGTTATGGGAACAAGGTGTAAATATGCAAGTAACAAGATTCCTCATGAACTAACTAATCTAGTTTTGTTTTAATGAAATATGCAAGTAACAAGATTCCTCATGAACTAACTAATCTAGTTTTGTTTTAATGTAATACTTGCATAAAACACGGGCTTACAAGTCCATTAAGATAGTAGGGTGGGCTTCCAAGTCCATGTTCATTAATAAAAGGCCCAAGTCCAAAAATGTAACAATTAATCAAGTAAAGCCCAAGTAATTAACTAGTAACCTTAGTTAATTAAAAATGACTAATAATAATTAATCATGAATGTAAATAATATTCGAAAATATTATTCGCGAAAAGTACGTGTGTCACAAAGACAAGTCGGGACATGTAAAGTCAATCACGGTAACAAGTAAATGTAATACAATACATTTATTAAAACACAAGTATTAATAATAAATATTAATAGGTATAAGTTGGAAAAACCACGGTCGTTACATTACCCACCTGTTAAAGAAAATTTCGTCCCGAAATTTTATGCTGAGGTAGATGGAGGAGTTGAGAAAAGGTGAGGATACTTCTGCATCATTTGATCCTCTCGTTCCCAGGTAAACTCAGGTCCTCGTTTGGCATTCCATCATACTCGAACGATCGGAATCTTGGTGCGTTTCAAAGTTTTGACCTCACGGTCCATAATTTCAACAGGCTCTTCCACAAAGTGGAGTTTGTCATCAATCGTAAGTTCCTCCAATGGTATGACATATTCCTGTTCAGCAAGACACTTCTTCAAATTCGATACATGAAAGGTAGGATGAACTGAGCTCAATTGTGTTGGAAGATCCAAATGGTAAGCAACGGGTCCGACACGCTCCAAGATTTTGAAAGGACCAATGTATCGCGGGTTTAACTTCCCAAGTTTTCCAAAATGGATCACACCTTTCCAAGGCGCGACCTTCAACATTACATGGTCACCCACGTTGAATTCAAAGTCTTTACGTTTAAGGTTGGCATAACTCTTTTGGCGATCACGGGCCGTCTTGAGTCTCGCTTGAATTTGAACAATATTCTCAGTTGTTTCGTGGACTATCTCGGGTCCAGTGATTTTCTTTTCGCCTACTTCGGCCCAACAAATAGGAGATCGGCACTTGCGGCCATACAATGCTTCAAAAGGTGCGGCATTAATACTCGAATGATAACTGTTGTTGTAAGAGAACTCGGCTAGCGGTAAATGCCTTTCCTAGGCCTTTCCAAAATCAATGACACATGCACGCAACATGTCCTCCAAAGTCTAAATCTTGCGTTTGCTCTGTCCGTTGGTCTGTGGGTGATATGCAGTGCTCATGTCGAGACGTGTTCCCAAGGCTTCTTGCAAAGAACGCCAAAATCTGGAACCAAAACGGGGATCGCGATCTGAGATGATCGATAAGGGCACACCATGACGAGATATAACCTCTTTTATGTATAGTTGAGCGAGTCTCTCCATCGTATCAGTTTCCTTCATGGCTAAAAAGTGTGCAGATTTGGTAAGACGGTCAACAATAACCCAGATGGTATCGTATCCGCCCACCGTCTTTGGTAACTTCGTAATGAAATCCATTGTTATCTTTTCCCACTTCCATTGCGGGATTTCCGATTGTTGAAGTAACCCAGAAGGCCTCTGATGTTCGGCCTTAACTTTCGAACAAGTTAAACACTTACCAACATAAGTTGCAACGTCCTTCTTAAGATTAGGCCACCAATACTGTTCCTTAAGATCGTGGTACATTTTACCTGCTCCGGGATGAATCGAATATCTCGACTTGTGGGCTTCATCTAGTATAAGGTTCCGTAGATCTCCATAACGAGGTACCCAAATTCTTCCGGCATAGCATCGGAGTCCAGTCTCCTTAACTTCAAATCGAGAATCGAGAATGTTCAAGTATTCATGAGATATATTCTCCTCCTTGAGAGCCTCATCTTGGGCTGCTCGGATCTAGCTATTGAGGTTCGAATGAATGGTAATGTTCAGAGCCCGGACATGAAGAGGTGGCATCCTCTCCTTTCGGCTCAAAGCGTCAGCTACAACATTTGCCTTGCCCGGGTGATAACGAAGTTCACAATCATAGTCATTCAGCGTCTCGATCCATCGACGCTGTCTCATATTCAGTTGCCTCTGATCGAAGATGTGCTGGAGGCTTTTATGATCGGTAAAAATAGTGCTCTTAGTCCCATATAGATAATGTCTCCACAGCTCTAATGCAAAGACAACAGCTCCAAGCTCGAGATCGTGCGTAGTGTAATTTCGCTCGTGAATCTTCAGTTGTCGGGAGGCGTAAGCGATAACCTTTGTGCGTTACATCAGTACACAACCAAAACCACTTTTTGAAACATCACAATAAATGACGAAATCGTCACTACCTTCAGGAAGTGATAGGATAGGTGCAGTGGTTAACTTCTTTTTCAGGGTTTGAAATGCAGATTCCTGTTCGGGTTCCCAAATGAACTTCTTCCCTTTGTGAGTCAGCGCGGTCAAAGGACACGCAATCAGAGAGAAACCTTCAATAAATCTTCGGTAGTAACCGACGAGACCTAAAAATTGGTGAATGTGAGTCGGAGTAGTGGGGGTTTCTCACTTGATGATGGCTTTGATCTTTGCGGGATCAACTTTGATACCCTGGTCGCTCATAACATGACCCAGAAATTGGACTTCCTTCAACCAAAATTCACACTTGGAGAATTTTACATAAAGTTGCTCTTGTCTCAGGAGTTCAAGCACTAGTCGAAGGTGTTGCTCATGTTGTTCTTCGCTTTTGGAGTAGATGAGGATATCTTCTATGAAGACGATAACGAACTTATCTAGGTATGGCTTGCAGACACAATTCATGAGATCCATGAATACGGTAAGTGCATTGGTTAAACCGAATGGCATCACGAGAAACTCATAATGACTATAACGAGTTCTGAATGCAGTCTTCATCACATCGCTCTCTTTCACCCTCAACTGGTGATAACCGGATCGCAAATCGATCTTAGAGTAAACGCTTGATCCTTGTAGCTGATCGAAAAGAACGTCAATTCAGAGAAGAGGATACCGATTCTTGATCGTCAATTTGTTGAGTTCACGGTAGTCAATACATATGCGGAATAATCCATCCTTCTTCTTCACAAACAAAACAGGTGCACCCCAAGGCGAGAAACTTGGTTGGATAAATCCACGGTCTAGTAGTTCTTGTAATTGACTCTGCAGCTCTTGCATTTCGGAAGGTGCGAGTCGATAAGGTGCGTGAGCTACAGGTGCAGCCCCTGGTACTAAATCGATCTGAAACTCCACTGCTCTCGGTGGCGGTAATCCAGGCAATTCCTCTGGAAAGACATCGGAAAATTTGTTCACAATTAGTACGTCATCCACGCTCTTTACCTCAGTTTCTAACGTTTTCACATGTGTTAAAACAGCAAGATGTCCTTTCTTCATGATCTTTTGCGCTTTCATGCAGCTAATGAGATTCAGTTTCGAGCTACATCTCTCACCATAAATAATCAGTGGCTCATCGTCTCCGTGTGGTATACGAAGATTTTTATCTCCAGAGATAATGTCAGCCCTTATCTTGGTCAACCAGTCCATACCGATAATAACATCAAAGCTTCCCAACTTAATGGGTATCAAGTCAATCGCGAAATCCACACTAGCTATGTTGATAATAGCTCATCGGCTAATTTGGTCAACTTTCTCAAGTTTTCCATTGGCTACTTTTACAAGCATACTCTCCTTTAAAGGAACTAATGACCAATTTATATTAGAGCAAAAGTGTCTACATACATAACTTCTATCGGCACCAGTATCAAATAGGACAGAAGCTAATAAATTGTTGATAGTGAATATACCTGTGACCAAGTCGGGGTTCTCACAGGCATCCCTTGCATTTACATTGAATGCTCTTCCATGCAGTGGTTCGCCATCCTTTCGCTTGTTAGGACACTCATTTCTGAAGTGGCCCGTCTGTCCGCATTCATAACACTTTCTCGGTCCATTGGGGTTCGGTTTCCCAGTCATGGTGGTGATCTTGCAGTCCTTGTCGATATGCCTGGTCCTTTTGCACTTTTCACAGACAACATTATAGTACCTGGTATGGTGCTTGTAGCACCTCTTGCACTGTGGCAGACTACCCTTGTAGTTGGAGTTCGAGCTAGGGTTCGGATTGGGGTTCCTCCCATCGTTGTGCCTCTTTGCTGGGGTTTGATCATAGGCTCTCCCCTTGTTATTGTCCCACTTACGCTTATCACTACTACCCGATTCGAATTTTGCCTTTTCCAGTTCATCGCTGATAATTTGGTTCATTAAGGTGTGCACCATGCGCATTGTTTCCGGGACGTTTGGTGGCTTAGATGAGGTGACATTTCCCTTAATGGACTTGAGAAGTCCCCATAAGTACCTTTCCATGCGCTTAAACTCCAGGGTAACCATGGTAGGACACATCAGGGCTAATTCCAGATACCTACGGTTGTAACCATCGAGATCGTTTCCAACAACCTTCAACTGCCCAAACTCAATCTCCATTTTCTGTATCTTTGTCCTAGGGCAATACTCTTCAATCATGGCCCCCTTGAATTCTTCCCACGGCGTAGCTTACGCCTTGTCAATACCTTTGCTTGAGCCAGTGTGTTCCACCAGGTTAGTGCGCCGTCTGACAGCGTACACGAGGCATACTTGGTTTTGTCCGTCTCTGAGCAGTTACTAACACGGAACACAGATTCTAATTTCTCAAACCACCTAGTGAGACCAACCGGCCCCTCAGTACCACTAAAGTTGTGGGGCTTGCAGCTTTGAAACTCTTTGTATGTGCACCCATTACGAATGGGCTGGTTAACTGGTAGAGCTTGGGGGTTCCTTTCCGCTAAAGTTGCGGCCACACGTTCAGCGATCATTTCCTCGATCTGTGCTGCGATTGGCGTTGATATTTCGTTGGCCATTGATGTTCTAAACAAAAATTTTGACTCAAGTCAAAATCCAGTATTCAAATAATAGTAATACAGTATATGGTAACCAACATGGAATCAACACATCACATGTTAATTAAGTAACGCAAATTGATACAGATACCACAAAGTCATCACACTGTAACGTAAATAGAACACCGTACAAAGATTAAACAACACAAAGTTCCATTCATTAATAATAAGTTGCATACATCCGCATAGGTCCGTACAATACATAAGTAATACATGAAACTACAAGTGAGATTACATAATGAGATCTACTACAATAACCCTAAAGTGACGGTGGGTAAAGGATGTCCATCATGTGGGACACCTGGTCCTCGAGCTCAGTTACCCGAGCACGGAGGATATCCACCTCCCTCGTCAGTTCCTCGATAGAGGGAGATGGTGGGGCAGGCGGTGCAGTCAGTACAGGTGGTGCTGGTGGTGCAGATGGTCCGTCTCCAGAAGTAGATGGTTCATAGCAGTAAGGCTTACGGATTAAGGGATCAGCTGGATACGGCACAAGCCGATTACGGGCGGTAACTCTAGTCCTCAGTCCATGTGCGTTAACGGACGATCTCCCCCTGTTAACCCCAGGAATAACAGTATCGTCGAAACGATACCGCTTCTTCGGCGGGGTAGAGGGTGGCTGCACGGGTGCTTCCTCGGGATCCTCGTCAGAATCCTCGTCACTGAAGTCATCAGAGGATGAGTCGTCGGAATCATCTGGGGGTTGCTGCACGGGTGGCTCTGCTTAGCCGGCTATCATCAGTCGGTATCTGAAAGGTGGGATTGGCATGAGACGTCCATAAGGAAGGCGTCGGTACCAATGGTTATGCTCATTACGGAACGGACCTTCCCCAAGTTCCGCGGGAATCACAGCTCCACCGGAATGGTGCCGTGGCTCCGAGGGTCCAGGGACAAGTGGAGCTGGAATCTCCTGTAGGTCCTCGGCTCCGTCAGAGGTGACCACTGGGTCGGGTGCATGGCTACTGGCTCCAGAGGATGAAGCGCCAGAGTCACTGGAGGGTGTTGACGACGGGATCTGAGAATTGGCAACAATGGCAGGCGAGGTGGCGGATGAGTCTGATTCGCTCTCCAAAATGATAACAGGTTGAATATCCGACATCTGAACAAGGAAAAATAAATTTTTCCATGTTAGTAAGTCATAAAGCAAGCACGTATTAGGCAAAGTAACTACGACATTCTAGATCATGTATAGCAGTAAGTAACATGGCAATAACGACAAGTATCATGCAATTGAAAACATATAATAGCATGCATTAGTGAAATCCTGTAGTAGCATACGGCATATAGCAGTAAAAGTAAGCAGCAGCATGCAGCAAGTTCCGCAGAAACAAGTAAACTAGCAAGTTGTAGATTAGTCCTATTAGTGAATCCTACTCAGGTCGGTCCAGACTCACTAATGCAACATAATTCCCTGCAACCAATGATCTGATACCAAATGTGATGCCCCGTACAAAACCATCGTGTACGAATCATCAATAACAGGATCATTACAAGGTCAAATACTATATGCTGTTTCAAAAAGAGTTTGCATTCATGATAAAAGGTGATGTTTTAACCAACGTCAAATGTTTAACATCCGAAAGTATGCTTTTATGAATAGCAAGCAAAATAATAGTACGTGACCCATAGGTCGTTACAAATATATTGTTTCAAAGTAATAGTGTTTGAATGCAAATTAAACGTTTCATGCGGTGACATCTCTAATAAGCGCAGCGGGAGTCTACAAAGCATGACTAGTTCAGCGGAAGCAAGCAAACCTTAAACACCTGAGAAAAACATGCTTAAAAACGTCAACACAAAGGTTGGTGAGCTATAGTTTAAGTATAACAGTAATGTAAGGTAGGCCACTAGATTTCAGTGCGTCAAACAGCGTTTCAAAATAGTATGAAAAGTATATGTATAACCGTGGGCACTTGGTAACTAACTTAACGTAAATAACACCCCCTAAAAGTACACTTGGCGAGTGCGTAAGTTTACGAAGTATTAAACACCCATTAAATGCAAGCGCAACTAGCCCAAGTGGGGATGTCAAACCCTATGGATCCATATCTAAGATTCGCGTTCACCGGTTCAAAGACCAATGACTAAACGTTACCGAGCTAAGGGGAAAGTTTATGCTGTTGTATAACCCACACATATATAAAGTTTAAGTACTCATGCCTAGTATGTAAAACGTAAAATGCGCATGTATTCTCAATTCCCAAAATAGTTAAAGTAAAAAGGGATGCTATAACTCACAGTGAAAAGTAGTAAAAGTCGATACGCGAAATAGTAAGCAAGTGGTTGGTCCGGAAGGTCCTCAACCTAAGTCAAAAGTTACTAAGTCAGTAAATCGTTCCCAAAGGTTTAAAAGTATGTAAATTAGGTCTTAAGTACCATCATCATTCATCATTAAACAAAAAGTGTAAAGTAAGTTTTAAGTCAAGACTAGGGTTTGAAACAAAAGCTGATTTCGTTCAGTCGCCACGACCTCTATATAAACTGAAATGAGGTGAGACCAGTGGCCATGGCTCCGTATATGAGTCCCCTAGAGGCTGACCAATTTCCAGAATCAAACTCGTCTTCATTTGACCGTGGTGACGGTTTAAGTGCGAGTAGGTCAGAAATTTCAGCACAACGTTAATAGGGTGTAGTGACTTTTGGGAGGCCATAGATCCTAAACCGTAACTCGGATTAAGATGAGGTCTAAACAGAAAATCATCTACTCGAACCGAACTAACTGAAAATCAACTTTTCAGTAGCCCAGGTAGTATGATCAGTTCCAGAAATAGTAAGTAAATGTGTTCCGGTGGGTTCTTGGTGCTTGATGCTCATCACGGTTCTCATCCTTGATGCGTATAGCTTCAAGTGTACAACTCGTTGATGGGTTTGCATCATCTTAACCAAGGTTTGACCATCATAACACTAGTGTAAGTCTAAGATGAGTTGCACAACTCACTTAAGAGTTGTATGTAGTTTGATGAACCAAAGTTACATCAAGTTCTTAGATCCGACACCTACATGAGTTCTACTAGTAATATTAAGCTATAAACTTGAAAGTAAACTAAATAAATAAGATCTTAAGTTGTAGAACATAGTTCTTAGTTAGATATTGAAGATCCTAGACCCAAAAGTCTAGATCTAAAGTTCTTAAGTTAGATCCTAAGTTATAATACTTGGATCTTTACTTTAATGAAACCATAAGTTATGAAACTTAGATTTTCATCTTGAAAAGTGTATGTAAACAAATGTGGATCTTCCCAAAAATAGTGTTTTATATCACTAAAGAATTTCTTTCATTTTTGGTACGACAACCCTTTTTTAAGGAATCCACATACTAAGTAGTTTGCAAAGTCTGCACACCATGGAATTTCATTATAATCGATTTTCAAGAGATATTCATCAGGAAAGTTATCTTGTATGGCCGTTTCATTTAGAACTTTTAATTCAGGATTTTCAAGACGAGAAAGATGATCAGCTGTGAGATTTTCTGCTCCCTTTTTGTCTCGAATTTCAATATTGAACTCTTGTAAGAGTAAGATCCAACGGATTAATCTTCGTTTGGCATCTTGTTTTGAAAATAGGTATCTAAGAGCAGAATGATCAGTATAGACCACCGTTTTAGCTAGAACGAGATATGAACGAAATTTGTCAAAAGCAAACACAATAGCAAGGAGTTCTTTTTCAGTGGTTGTGTAATTCGTTTGTGCTCCTTGTAACGTCTTACTAGCGTAGTAAATAGGTTGAAATCATTTTTCGATTCTTTGACCTAAAACGGCTCTCATTGCAAAATCACTTGCATCGCACATGAGTTCAAATGGTAGATTCCAATTTGGAGTTATCATGATCGGCGCATTAGTGAGTTTTTCTTTAAGAATATTAAAAGATTTGATGCATTCATCTGAAAAGATGAATGAAGTAACTTTTTCAAGGAGTTTATTCATAGGAGTGGCAATTTTAGAAAAATCTTTTATGAAACGTCGATAAAAACCGGCATGCCCTAGAAAACTCCTAACTCCTCTAACATTGGTGGGATGTGGAAGTTTAGCAATTACATCTACTTTAGCTCTATCCACTTCAATTCCTTCCTTTAAAATTTTATGACCAAGAACGATGCCTTCTCTAACCATGAAATGGCATTTCTCCCAATTAAGAACTAGATTTGATTGCTCGCATCTAATAAGCATTTGTTCAAGATTAACTAGACATATTTCAAAAGTATCACCGAAGACTGAAAAGTCATCCATGAAAACTTCCATGCATTCTTCTATCATGTCGTGAAAAATCGCCATCATGCACCTTTGAAAAGTTGCAGGGGCGTTGCAAAGTACAAATGGCATGCGTTTGTAAGCAAAAGTACCATAAGGGCACGTGAACGTGATTTTCTCTTGGTCCTCGGGTGCGATTGGAATTTGAAAGTATCCGGAGAAACCATCAAGAAAACAATAGTAACTATTTCCAGCTAACCTTTCCAACATTTGATCAATGAAAGGTAAGGGAAAGTGATCTTTTCTGATGGCGCCATTTAATTTTCTATAATCAATACAAACACTCCATCCTGTTACAGTTCTAGTAGGAATAAGCTCATCTTTTTCATTTGTGATGACAGTCATGCCACCCTTCTTAGGTACGCATTGAACTGGGCTTACCCATGGACTATCAGAGATTGGATAAATTAAACCTGCATCGAGCAGTTTAATAATTTCTTTCTTAACAACATCTTTCATATTAGGATTTAGTCTTCATTGGCGTTGCACATATGTTTTATGATTTTCTTCCATAAGGATTTTATGTGTGCAATACGAAGGACTTATGCCTTTAATGTCATGAATCTTCCATGCAATAGCTGGTTTATGAGCTTTTAGCACAGAAATGAGTTGAGATTTTTCATTTTCCGTAAGAGAAGATGATATTATTACAGGTAATTCAGATTCACCATGTAAATAAGTGTATTCCAAATGGGTTGAAAGTGGCTTTAACCCTAATATCGGGGGTTCTTCTATCGATGATTTGTATCGATATCTGTCTTCTTCTTTTAATATTTGAAGTTCTTCTGTTGTTGGTTCGTATTCATTAGCCATGAGTGCAGCTAACATTTCAGCTTCATCAATTGGTTCAGTTCCTTCTCCTAAAGAACATTCTCCCGTTCCTTGTAATTCTGGAAATTCTTGTAACAATTCTTCTTGTGAATCTATGGTTTGAACATAATAACATGTATCATCTGCAGATTGCGGTTGTTGCATGGCTCTATCAATAGAAAAGGTAACACTCTTGTCCTCTATACTTAGGGTCAGTTTCTTACCAAACACGTCTATTATTGCTTTAGTCGTGTTTAAAAATGGTCTTCCTAATATGAGAGGAACTCGAGAATCTTCTTCCATGTCCAGAATAACAAAATCTACTGGAAATACTAAAGTACCAACTTTAACTAGCATGTTCTCCATTATCCCTCTAGGATATTTTACGGATCGATTGGCTAGTTGTATGCTTATTCGTGTTGGTTTCAATTCTCCAAGGTCTAGTTTAGTGTATAATGAATATGGCATTAAATTTATACTAGCACCTAAGTCTGCCAATGCTTCTATTGAATTAAGACTTCCTAGAAAACATGGAATTGTGAAACTTCCTGGATCAGAGAGTTTTTCTGGTAGCTTATTCAACAGCACTGCAGAACAATTAGCATTCATTGTAACTGCCGAGAGTTCTTTCATTTTACTTCTATTTGTGATTAGATCTTTCAAGAATTTAGCATATCTTGGCATTCCTAAAATCACATCAATGAAAGGAAGATTTACATTTATTTGTTTAAACATATCCAAGAATTTGGATTGCTCGGCTTCAAGTCTTTCTTTTCTCATTTTACTCGGGTAAGGAAGCGGTGGTTGGTATGGTTTAACATAAGGCTTTGCCTTAACTGTGTTATCTTCATTAACCTTTTCAACTACCGGTTCTGTTTCCTTCTCTTGCTCAGGCTGTGGTGCCTGTGTAGTAGGAATAGAGTCATCAGAAATTACAGGTATTTCAGGTGGTTTAAGTGTAATACCACTTCTTGTGGTAATGGCTTTAGCTGTTTCATTTCGGGGGTTAGCATTTGTGTCGCTAGGTAGACTCTCCGGTTTTCTTTCACCTATCAACCTTGCTAGGTTACTTACTTCTTGTTCCAAATTTTGTATAGAAGCTTGTTGATTTCTAAATGCTTGAGCATTTTGTTTATTCGTTTGTTTCTGAGATGTGAAAAATTGAGTTTGAGATTCAACTAGCTTCGACATCATATCTTCTAAATTTGGCTTTTTCTCATTGGTTTGTGGTGGTTTATTTGGAAAATAGGTCTTTGCTGGTTGTAAGTATTGTTAGATACTTGTTGATTGCTAGGACCTTGTTGGTTGTTGTATGGAACATTTCGGTTATAATTCTGATTTTGATTGTAGTTTGGTCTTGGCGGTTGATAATTATTCTGATAATTATTTCCAGGCCTTTGGTTCATGTATGAAACATTCTCTCTTTGTTCCATTGTTTGTTCAATACTGAGACAATCTTTTGTCAAATGTAGTCCTCCACACTGCTCACAACTAATTCGTATTGCGTGAATATCTTTAGTCATCTTTTCCATTCGTCTCTCAAAAGCATCTAACTTTGCGGAAATGGAATCAAAGTCATGGCTAGAATCGGCTCTAGCCGCTTTAGATGAACGAAAGATATCTTTTTCTTGATGCCACTCATATGAGTGGGATGCTGTGTTATCAATAATTTTGTGAGCTTCAGTTGTGGTTTTCTTCATAATGGAACCACCAGCTGCTGTGTCGATGTCTTTTCGTGTAGCAACGTCGCATCCTTGGTAGAATATTTGCACTATTTGATAAGTGTCTAAACCATGTTGAGGACATCCTCTCAACAACTTTCCGAATCTTGTCCACGCTTCATATAATGTTTCATTTGGCTTTTGTGTGAACGTAACAATTTCTCCTTGAAGTCTCACGGCTTTAGATGCCGGAAAGAATCTTTTAAGAAATTTCTCAACTAAGACATCACATGTATCAATCGCCCCTTCAGGTAACGATTTTAACCAATCTTTGGCTTCTCCCTTTAAAGTCCAGGAAAACAACATGAGATAGATCTGTTCATCCTCAACTTCTCTGATTTTGAATAGAGTACAGATCCTATTAAAGGTTCGAAGATGTTCGTTTGGATCTTCTTTTGGTGTACCACTAAATTGGTATTGATTAGTTACCATGTGTAGGATTTGTCCTTTGATTTCGTAATCTGGTGCATTAATGTCTGGTTGAGTAATTGAATGACCTTGGCCCGTGCGTGTAGCTCTCATTCGGTCTTCCATACTTAGAGGTTCCTGATTTTCCATGATTGAATTTGTTGAATCTGAATCACTAGAGGATTCTGATTTAATGGTTTCTTCCTCTACAACCTCTGGTTGAATGATTTACGGTTCAGGAGGAATGATTAGTGGTTCAGGATCTCTGAATTGTCCTTGAATATCCTCCGGGTTCTCAATTGTGAAGTCGGGTTCAAAAAATGGATTATCTGAAATTTGAATTGGAATACTCGGTCGACTAGATGATGATTCTAAAGAAAAATCAATGGCGACGATATTGGCTAGATGTCTTGATCGAGTTACAGGTGATGAACGTATGAAAGGTGGTGAACGTTTTACTCGGTACATTTACTGAATATCCTATTAGTTATAAAGATAAAAAATTATTAAAGTTATCAAATTAATATACTGAATAATTTTTTGTCGAGATTTTGAAGATAAAATCTATGTCCTAAAAACTAGAGCGTAGAAACGAGAAAGAAAAAGCGCGTCGAAAAACAAGAATCGAAAAACAAACGTTGAAAAATAGAAAGTCGAAAAACAATAATAAGAAAGTAGAGCGTCGAAACTTAAAAGTCTAAAAACTAAATATTAAAACTTGCGTCTAAAGTTATTAAAGCTTAAAGAAATTCTAAATGGAAAATGGCAATTACTTAAAAAGGCACTAAAATTTATTAAATACTAAAACGATAAGTGACGTCGTAAAATTCTAAAGCGCCTAAATCTTAATCTAAATAAAAAGCACTTAAGGGATTTTACGGCAAAGCCTAAAAATCTAGAAATATAAAATTACTACGGCAAAAACTAAGTTTAAAACTAATTACGAACGATAAAAATACAAATTACGAATTATATGTTTAAAATATACAATTTATAAAAAGAAACAAAAAAATGATAAAATTACTTATTTTATAAAAATATTATTTTTATATTATTATTTTATAAAAGTATTAATTTTATAAGTAATAAAACTAATTAAATCTTAAAACTTAAAATACAAATTTAATTAAAACTAAAACTAATTATTTAATAATATTAAATTAAAACCCTAATTAGGTTAATTAATAATAATAATAATTAATAACAAACCCTAATTGTGTACTGCAGAGGATTCAGACGTGTCAGATCAAGCCATGCGGTCGCATGGGTTTATACCTTCACTCTCATGCGATCGCATGGAGTGCAGGTTCAGATCAGATGCAGGCCGAAATTTTGCAGATTCAACGTGTAACTTTTTTTGCTTTTGTTTTTATTTTCTATAGCGTTTCGCTTCGGCGTTATTGAGTTCCCCGGCAGCGGAGCCAAAAATACTTGATGTGTGCGAGGGGTAGTACGAAATAGATTATATTTTACTACGAAATACTATTAAATACGATACAATTTACACAAGTTATTTATTTATTTATAGAATGAATATACCTAAACCTTGCTACAACATTTATAGGCAGTGTACCTAATCGTAAAGTAGTGTAGTTTTTAGTAAGTCCGGTTCGTTCCACAGGGAGCTGGCTAAGTTTAACGCTATATTTATTTTAAACTATATTTGTATATATATATATATATATATATATATATATATATATATATATATATATATATATATATATATATATATATATATATATTGTATATATATATAAGTAGTATTATTATTATAAAAGGGGGTTTTACCGTTTAATGATCGGTTTATCGATTTTAAGATTTAAATCACAGTTAAAACCTAATGTAAAATATTAAATATAAATATAACTTAATTTAAAGTGTAAAGTAAATGACGATAAATAAAAATGCGATAAAATAAAAGTGCAGTAATTTAAAGTACGATAAATAAAATGACGGTAAATAAAAGTATGATGAGATATAAATTAAAGGAATTATGCTTATTTAAACTTCCGTGATCATGATGTTTGACGTGTTGATTTTAATTTATTACCATGGGTTAATTGTCCTCTGTCCTGGATTATTCGATATGTACATCAGGTTTTGTCCATAATATTCCATCGGTCATAATTATAAAGTGCGAGAGTCTTCGTCAAATTAACCTTATACCCGAAGTCAAATATTCCAACTAATTGGGGACTTAAACTGTAACAAGGTCTTAATACTTTGTTTAATGAATACACCAGGTTATCGACTGCGTGTAATCCAAAGTTTTAATACTTTGTTAACAATTACACCAATTACCCTTGAATGTAATCCACCCCTGTTTTAATGAGTCCATTGACTATTAATCCATCCCCGTGTCCGGTCAAATGAATAATTATTAGTATTTATAGATATCCCACTCACAGTACCCAGTCAAGCGTATGTGCTTAAACAATAATAAGTCAAATTATAAATCTCTATATTAAATCAACGAGATATCATTTAGTTAATATAAAACCCATTAATAGCCCATAGTCCAATTTCCACAAGTGTCGGTCTTTTGTCCAAACTCCAATTATGGTCCAAAGCCCAATAACTCAGTCCTAATATTTAGTCCAACACGATTACTTCGGCTTAAATAAACATAATAATAATTTAGCTATGAGACATTAATTTAAAAAGGTTGAACATAACTTACAATGAGTATTTATCGCGTAGTGTTACACTGACAGAGTTTCGACTTACAAACTTAAAACATTCGCTACTATAACCTTAGTATTATTATTAACTTAAAATTATAATATATATATATATATATATATATATATATATATATATATATATATATATATATATATATATATATATATATATATATATATATATATATATATATATATATATATATGTTGAGAGAGTGCAGAGAAGGATGATGAAAATTGTGTACATTCTTCGTCGAATAAGCTGGCTATTTATAGGACCTGACCAAGTTTTTGAGGCCATGCGATCGCATGGGATATGTGCCTTCTGGCCATGCGATCGCATGGAGGCCTAGGACAGCTCACTTCATCTTGTTTTCTAGCTTGTCGACATTTTTATTTAATAATATAAATATAATATACATATATAATTTATAGAATTATTTATATATTATATTATATTCGCGTGCATAGTTAACTTGTAATTTTAGATCCGTTGCGTCGCGCGTTTCTTCTCGGTTTACGTCCCGGTTCTGGATTTTCGAAAGTCCTTTCGTACGATTTAATATCTTGTACATTGCATTTTGCGGCTTGTACTCTTGTAATTTTTAGACGTTTCTTATCAATAAATTGAACCACTTGGATTGTATCTTGTATATTTGAGCTTTTTAGTCGTTTGCGTCTTCAAATCGTCGAATCGGTCTTTTGTCTTCACCTTTTATTATTTAAATGAATATCACTTATAAATAGAACAATTGCAACTAAAAGCTTGTCTTTCTTGAAGGATAATGCTATGAAATATATGTTGGTTTTTAGCATTATCAGTAACCTTTGGTGTTACCATATTCCACATGAACACTTTTTCTCCTCAACTCCACAGTGTAATCGGTGCTACCTTCACCACTTCTTTGATAAATTGATTGAAACTTGAACATACCTTGTTGTTCATTATAACATGTTGTTTTGTATCTTTGAACACTTTTTTCCTGTTCGATAAAGGTGTTAAAATGTTTTTGTACAATGCTGAATTACATTGCCTTGCTTCTCGATTTTGATCGTAGATATGTTGTCTGGTGTAGTCAAAGGTATATTCAATACACGCTTTGATCGGCATCATACGGGCATGACGTAATACACTGTTGAGGAACTCGGCAATATTTGTCTTTGTGTTACCCCAACAACTCCTGTCTTTGTCCCTATACACAGTCCACATGCTTAAATCAACATCATGCAAATATTGTCAAACCTCTATACTAGCTTTTTTGATAGCTTTGAGGGAATTCTTGTAGAGTATTTGATTGGATATCGAACCGGTTATCCAACACAAGTGTTTTAGCGATGCAACTTTAGTAAATTTGCTCAATAAGTTGCTACGAATGTGGCGCAAACAGTACATATGTTCCCAACTGTATGTTTGAGCACCCATTGCATGTAGCATACCTTTGTGTTGATCAGATATGACACACAACTTTCTGTTTCCAACAACATGTTCTTGGAACATTTCTAAAAATCAAGACCAACTATCGTTAGTTTCTTCATCAACTATTGCAAAGGCAACATGCATAATTTGATTGTTAGCAATTTTTCCAACCGTTGTTAGCAGATTACCCTTGTAACTACTTTTCAAATGAGTGTCATCGATGCAAATGATCGGAATACACCTTTTATATGCTTTAGTAGCTGGACCAAATGCTCAAAATACATATTTGAATGTGTCGACACCTTCTTCAATTCGAGGTCCATTTTGAAACTTAACAATTGTATCTGGATTGGTAAACACTAATTCATTTAAATACTTTAGTAGACAAACAAAATTACTTTCCCAAGTTCTAAACAATCGTTCAATTGCAATACGCCTAGCATTCCATGCTTTAGCGTAATGGACATCCATATGTCATGTGTTTTTTTATTTGTGCTTGGATGTTCTTAACAGGAAAAACAATATTTAAACTTACTTGATGGGAAATTCCATTAGCAATTAAGCTAGAGGTTAAACAACGATTATTGTTTTTCGAGACGTTTCCATAACAAGTGTGTTCATTTTTCCATTTTGAAATTTTCCATAACCTGGATCTATTTTGACATGAACCAGTCTAGCAATAATAGTATCTTTCTTGTGGACCCTTGTAATTTGGGCTAGTTGTTCTACAATTTGCTTGCTAATAACCCGACCTGATATCTTTAACAATGATATCTCTATTATCGTTTATATTCCATTTCCGAATAGCAAATATAAGTTCGGCTTTGTTATGGAACCCCATTCCTCTTGTAATAAAACCAGTCTCTTTATCATAAAAAATCCATGAAGCTTCTTGGTCATCATCGAATGGAAAAGTATTATACCCTCACCTTCATTTAAAAACCCGAAACGTGAAAATTAGGAAGGCTCCGAATTTGGTTCCACATCCTCTTCTCTACCTTCGTCACCAAAAACATTCTCTTCAACGCTATAATGAGAAACTGTACCGTCGTTTGTAGTGGACATACCATCATCCGTGTCTACTACATTTTGTTCTGCATCTCTTCGTTGTTGTTCTTCATCTCGTCGTTGTTGTTCAACATCAACAACTGTTGACTGGTTGTGAGATGTTAATGGACCACCTTTCACAGTTTGAATAAGATACATAAATCCCGAACTTTGTGTGGTTAGAAAAATTTCCTCAAACTGAATTTCAATTTGAGACTGATAGGTTGGATCATTCTGAGAAATAAAATAGATTGTTTTCAAAGTGTAATCGTCGGTAAGTTCATTTTTGCATTCATTTCCATTTAAAAGAACCCACAAGATCATTTTCAACGTATGTGATCTTTGATTGGCCCATACATAATTATAAGTCATTTGGTTTAACTGCATACAGTTAACCTTGGTGTTCAACACAAAACTCCTTCTATTTGTTGTGTTATCACTAGTAAGCCAACCATTTTGAAAGAAATTTGAGCCCCCCAAAGAAAATGAACCATAAATGGGCGAATTGTAGTCATTTTTTGAATGTGGGATTAGTGTTTATTGTAATTACAATGGATGATTTTGTTGATGTATGAAACTCAGTTTGCTTTGTTTGAGATGTAATTGTGTTCTTTGTGATGTTGTGTTTGAATTGATGATAATTGTGATATAAATAAATGTAAAAAAATAATAAATCTGATCATGACAAGATAGAGTTTCAGGTTTCAGTCCATTATTGTTGTGCTGTGGTGCAGACTGTAAAACCGAAGTTTCAAACTTCGGATTTACTGTTTTGCTGCAAAACAAAAGTTTGAAACTTCGGTTTAGGGTTTCATCTTCAAAAAGGACAAAATCGAAGTTTGAAACTTCGGATTTGACGAAACCGTAGTTTCAAACTTCGGTTATCTCATTTTTATAAAACATTTTTCTCTTTTTCTATTTTTGCAAACAATGTTATAATAAGGGATGTGCTCACACACTATTTTTATTTTTTTAAAAGAATCTAGTAATGACTAACTATAAAATTACGTATCTCACATCCTCACATAACTTATTTGCAGCAAACAACTTATTTGTTATCACTTATCACCCAATGATTAGTTAACTAAATGCCATGTCTCTATCATCTCATTTTTTAATATGTTTATGCCATCCACTTTATAAAAAATATATACTCCGTATTATAAAAGTGAAAAATATCACTTGCCTTGTACACATCCATCCTAACCTAATTAAGGTTGACCTTTTGAATTAGTATTTTGCTTTTTTAACTAAACCTCGCCATATACTCAACCCAGAAAGATGGCAAACCAAAAGTAGTCCAAAACTAAACTTCCTTCACCTCAAACTTCATATTCACCTAAAACAGAACAAAAACATGGACAACACCACAGCACCATCATCTGACACCGGTGGCTTTCTTGGATCACAAAACATCGGTGGATTCGGTTACGGTATCGGTATCTCATTTGGCATACTTTTCCTCATTATTACCATCACTTTGGCTTCTTATTTTTGTACAAGAAGTATTCATTCATCATCACCACCATCATCAAATGCTCAAAGGCGTACGCGTGTTAGTGGCACGATTAGAACACAACCGGACCCAGCCCATTATGTGATAGACATGGGCTTAGACGAGGCAACATTAATGAGTTACCCTATTGTGGCTTATTCAAATGTTAATATAAAGAGAAAGGACTCATGTTGCTCAATTTGCTTGGTTGATTATAAGGAAAGAGATTTGCTTAGACAACTTCCAGATTGTGATCATCTTTTTCATGTAAAATGTGTTGACACGTGGTTAAGGTTGAATTCGACATGTCCCAATTGTCGGACGTCTCCAATTCCAACACCACTCTCGACCCCATTGGCCGAGGTTGTCCCGCTTGCCATGAGACGGGACTGATTTGTTTGTTTTGTATCATTCTTTTGTAGTCAGACTAATACATTTGTACAGTATTTTGGCATTGTATAAAACGATTTCTTGAATTTTACCCTTTAAACCCTTTTATGTTATACTGTATATTTTGAGCGCAATGTAAATTGTAATCGATCATTCACAATTGTTTTATGTATAAAGAAGTGATAAATGTTATGTCAACTCAGTGGATATCTTTTATTCAAATTTATGGCTTTTCACTATGAATTTTCTTTTCATTTATTTTGTGACTTGTGATTTTTTAATCAGAGAGGGCTTTTTGGAACTTTTTGTCTTTAATATATTAATTTTGGCAATGGCAAATTGCCGAGAAAGCCCTTGAGTCAATAAGCAGTATTCCTAATCACCTGAGTAAACTAAAGAATATATGTAGTTCTTTGCTTGTTTATAGAAAGAACCAAGTTGCTTGTACATTGTTTCAAGTCAAGTTGAAAAAATTCATGTTACAGTATTTCAATTCACTTGTTCATTTTATTTAAGGGTTTGGCTAACTTGTGCTCCAAGAGGTCAGAAGTTAAGCTTCATTTATTTCACTCAAACTTTTCTAATATATTAGAAAAATCAAATTATTAAACTCACAAATTTCCAAATTTACATTTACATTAATTACATTTTATAATATACATGGAAACTTTGAATTCATTAACTACTCTTAACTAGTGCCCTTAAAGCACAAGTTAGCTTTTCCCTTTATTTTATCATACATAATCGTGTTTAGTTTCTTGATTTTATTTTGTGTTATGAGAGCGTTAGACTATGCGTAATACAAATTTTTTTTAGAGTAGTTATATTTTGCATGTAATTTACAGAAAGAAATATTAAATTGAAAAAAATAATTTAAAAAGTAATAAAACCGGTGTTGTCAACACCTGTTTCTATATACTGTGTGTTCAATCAGCAAAAAAGTGCAAGAGCAGCTATTTGTTGTTGTATAGCCAATAGTTGAGATTGTGGTAACGAAGAATGGTTAAGTAAATTTTCGGATGCAGTGTTGGCGGTAAAAGCTTGAGTAACAGATGGAACAGATTCACGAGTCTTACCCAACATATAATCGTGGTCACTAAGAAGAGCATGAAGTTCCCTAAACGTAGTCTCAGACTGACGTGTAGCTATGTTAGACTTAAGACCATTGTACTCCTCTCTGAGACCAGAAACTGCAAGCAAGGTGAGGTCTTTATCTTTCATGGTTGCACCAATAGCTGCAAGGGCATCTGCACACTCCTGTACACGATTGATATAAGCATCAATGGTTTCATCTCCTTTCATCATAATATTGAAAAGTTGTGTTTTCAATGTGTATTCTCGAGAGGAAGTATTGGGTGCATATGTTTTCTCTAGAGAAAGCCAAATATCACGAGAAGTTTCTCCATGTACATGTCGAAAAGAAGCTTCAGAAATCGTCGATATTATCAACATACGGACATGCGCATCATTAGCAATCCATATTGGATAATTGGGATTATCCTTTTGAGCTACATTAGGTTCGGTTGATTTTAATTCTTTTGAAGGACAAGGAATTGTGCCGTCTACATAACCGAACATATTATTTGTAACAAGGAATGGAGTAATCATTGTCTTCCAATAGCCATAATTAGTTGGTGAAAGAGTAAACCAAACTTGTGTGAATTATGAGAGGTTTTCTCGGCGGTTGTAAATGCTCCAATCATAGTCATTTGAATTATCCTGCAATAGAAAAATAAACTAGATGGTTTCTTTTTTTTTTTGATCTGGCGACTGTAGCGGCGGCGGCTGGCAGAGCTACAGTAAATTTCAGTAAAAACGTAAATTGAAAAGGGGGTTTTGGTCAGAATTTAACAAGGATTCTAACTGTGGTGGCGGTGAACAGAAACGAACAGGCAAAATTGCAAAAATCGACGAAACAGTCAAAATCCGGCGACCAACTGTGGCGGCGCGTGGCGGCTGTGGCGGAGATGAAATTTCAGGGTTGTGTTCGGTTTATCATTGAGGTTGTAGTGGTATAGGTGGTGTTGCTTAATTTTGAGTGAAACGAAGCAGATCTTAAAAGAAAAAAAACACGACAGTTGAAATTGCCGGATTTGCTTGCCGGAATTGTGCCGGAATTTGAGTCCCGAATTGTGTCGGGTTTTAACCTAGCTCGATACCATATAATTCCAGGACAATTGTATTGTGTTGTCAACACCTGTTTCTATATACTGTGTGTTCAATCAGCAAAAAAGTGCGTTTTCAGAAGGTTAAGTTGTATTAGACATATATAAGCGCATGAGCTTTAGGGTTTAGTATTTGAGTCCAAGTTGTATTGACTTAATCTATTGATTGAGATATAATAACACAATACAATTGTCCTGGAATTATATGGTATCGAGCTAGGTTAAAACCCGACACAATTCGGGACTCAAATTCCGGCACAATTCCGGCAAGCAAATCCGGCAATTTCAACTGTCGTGTTTTTTTTCTTTTAAGATCTGCTTCGTTTCACTCAAAATTAAGCAACACCACCTATACCACTACAACCTCAACGATAAACCGAACACAACCCTGAAATTTCATCTCCGCCACAGCCGCCACGCGCCGCCACAGTTGGTCGCCGGATTTTGACTGTTTCGTCGATTTTTGCAATTTTGCCTGTTCGTTTCTGTTCACCGCCACCACAGTTAGAATCCTTGTTAAATTCTGACCAAAACCCCCTTTTCAATTTACGTTTTTACTGAAATTTACTGTAGCTCTGCCAGCCGCCGCCGCTACAGTCGCCAGATCAAAAAAAAAAAGAAACCATCTAGTTTATTTTTCTATTGCAGGATAATTCAAATGACTATGATTGGAGCATTTACAACCGCCGAGAAAACCTCTCATAATTCACACAAGTTTGGTTTACTCTTTCACCAACTAATTATGGCTATTGGAAGACAATGATTACTCCATTCCTTGTTACAAATAATATGTTCGGTTATGTAGACGGCACAATTCCTTGTCCTTCAAAAGAATTAAAATCAACCGAACCTAATGTAGCTCAAAAGGATAATCCCAATTATCCAATATGGATTGCTAATGATGCGCATGTCCGTATGTTGATAATATCGACGATTTCTGAAGCTTCTTTTCGACATGTACATGGAGAAACTTCTCGTGATATTTGGCTTTCTCTAGAGAAAACATATGCACCCAATACTTCCTCTCGAGAATACACATTGAAAACACAACTTTTCAATATTATGATGAAAGGAGATGAAACCATTGATGCTTATATCAATCGTGTACAGGAGTGTGCAGATGCCCTTGCAGCTATTGGTGCAACCATGAAAGATAAAGACCTCACCTTGCTTGCAGTTTCTGGTCTCAGAGAGGAGTACAATGGTCTTAAGTCTAACATAGCTACACGTCAGTCTGAGACTACGTTTAGGGAACTTCATGCTCTTCTTAGTGACCACGATTATATGTTGGGTAAGACTCGTGAATCTGTTCCATCTGTTACTCAAGCTTTTACCGCCAACACTGCATCCGAAAATTTACTTAACCATTCTTCGTTACCACAATCTCAACTATTGGCTATACAACAACAAATAGCTGCTCTTGGACTTCAAGTCACCCCCACCACACCATCAGATTCTCAGGATTTCTACGGTACTCGTCAGCTTAACAACAACAACAACAATCGTGGTAATCGTCGTCGTGGAGCTTCTTGAGGTTATAACAATCGTGGTCGAGGTGACAGTCGTAACTTTAGCTGGGCATCCAACCAAAACACTGTTTACGGTACTTGTTATCGATGTGGGATTGGGCACATTCCATCACAGTGTTCAAATCGTGACCCGTCTACTATTCGTGCTAGGCCAACGGCTAACTTTGCAGATAGTCGCGGCTTTTCTACAGGAGCATCTAACGCTTGGTTTCCAGACACAGGTGCAAACAGCCATGTCACGCCAGATTTAGCAAGCATGGAGAGTTCTGAGGCATATCATGGCAATGACGCGCTCCATGTTGGTAATGGTATGAGACTTCCTATCCTTCATATTGGTTCATCTAAAATATACTCACCGCGTAAAACTTTTTCTATATCCAACATTCTTCATGTTCCTGAAATCAAAAAGAATCTTCTTTCTGTTCAAAAATTTTGTGATGATAATCATGTCTTTTTTGAATTTTACTCTAATTATTTTGTTGTGAAGGACGAGTCTACATGCACTACCCTTCTCACGGGCCCCAGTGAACATGGTCTTTACTCGCTCCACCTTCCACAATTTCAGCCACTCAATAAAGTTGCTTTTTCCATTGCTCGTACGTCTTCTACAATTTGGCATAGGCGGCTTAGGCATCCACATCAACGACTTTTACAGTTTATGCTTTCTAAATTTTGTCTTCCAGTTACAAATAGATCTTTATCAACTTTGTGTAGTTCTTGTCAAATGGGAAAATCATCAAAATTATCTTTACCTGTTTCTACATTTCGAAGTAATAAAATTTTAGATTTGATTTATTGTGATGTTTGGGGTCCTGCACCAGTTTTGTCTTTTGATGGACATCGATATTTCATGTTGTGTGTAGATCATCACTCTCGTTACATGTGGATTTATCCTTTAACTCAAAAATCTGATGTTTATGATACTTTCAAACGTTTTGTAATCATGGTTGAAAGACAATTCAATACTAAAATAAAAAATGTTCAAACTGACTGGGGTGGTGAATTTCGCAATTTGACTTCATTTATCTCATCTCTTGGCATCATCCATCGTCGTTCTTGTCCTCATACGAGTGAGCAAAACGGATTTGTTGAGCGTCGCAATCGTCATGTTGTTGAAACTGGTCTTACTCTTCTTGCTCAAGGCAATGTTCCTCGCCGTTTTTGGCACTTTGCTTTTGACAAGGCTGTTTATCTTATTAATCGCATGCCAACTCGAGTATCCACAAACAAGTCACATTTCGAGTTTCTATTCAAGCGTTCCCCTGATTACTCATTCCTTCGTGTTTTCGGATGCCTGTGCTTTCCACATCTTGGTGCATATAATCGTCACAAAATGGATTTTAGATCAACTTCATGTGTCTTCCTTGGTTACAGTCCCATTCATCATGGTTATAGGTGCCTTGATCTATCAAGTGAGTGACTCTATATTGCTCGTCATGTCTGCTTTGATGAGGATCACTTTCCGTTTGCGGTTGTCTCAAAACCTTCTTCATCACCAAATACATCATGCACATACACTTCCTCGACACCACCACACGTGGTTGCTGATACAATTCCATCCCAAGAACTATCTGAACCACCTTGTCCTACTACATCGTCTTCGCCTATTTTAAACTCTTCAGAACCTTCACCCACACCTACACCTACTAATACTCAACACACATCTCATGAACCAACTCCTACAACAACATCTGGTACCTACTAATCTACTTCCCAATTACAATCACCACCACCACCACCACCACCTCGTCCACGTCCTTCCAATCTACGTCAAAATCCAAAACAACGTGTACCATACAATCCCTCAGCCAATCATGTCATCACTTCGAAAACTCCAATTACGGAACCCACCTCTTTTACCGTTGCCAACAAATATCCCGAGTGGCGTCACGCAATGGCCAAAGAATATTCTGCTCTTGTTAAAAATGGCACTTGGACTTTAGTTCCTCGTATTCCTATTACTAATGTTGTTGATTGTAAGTGGGTTTACAGGTTAAAACAGGATCAACATGGTGCTATTACTCGTTACAATGCGAGATTTGTTGCTAAAGGCTTCCGACAACAACCAGGGATTGATTTTCAAGAGACATTTAGTCCTGTTGTCAAATCAACAACTATAAGGGTTGTCCTATCCCTTGCAATTACAAAAAATTGGCCGCTCAGACAACTTGATGTTCAAAATGCGTTTCTCCATGGTAATCTGAAGGAAACGATTTATATGAAACAACCGCCAGGCTTTATTGACCCACAACGGCCGGATCACGTGTGTCTACTGCATAAGTCGATTTATGGTCTAAAGCAGGCCCCGCGAGCATGGTTTCACCGACTCTCCAAGTCACTTCACGATCTCGGCTTTACAAGCTCAAAAACGGATTCATCTCTTTTTATCTATTCCCGTGATGGCAATGTCATGTACATTCTTGTTTATGTGGATGATATCATTGTTACAGGAAACAACCCTGATGTTATTGAGAGACTTGTTCGACAGCTTGGCTCTACTTTTGCTTTAAAGGATATTGGCCCCCTCAACTATTTTTTGGGTGTTGAAATTGTTCCATTTAGTTCTGACATTATTCTTTCTCAACGGAAGTACATATTGGAGATTTTACAATGAGATGGCTTCTCTGACTGTAAATTTATGCCAAAATCTATGCCTACTCCTATGGCTACATCTAGCCCGCTTCATCTAGCTGATAGTGCCACATTCTCGGATCCGGTCAAATATCGACAAGTTGTTGGTGCACTCCAATATGTTACTCTTTCTCGGCCAGATATTGCATATGCAGTCAACAAAGTCTGTCAATTTATGCATGCCCCAACTCAAAACCATTTGTGTGCGGTTAAAAGAATATTGAGATATCTTCATGGTACTATAAATCATGGTATGATTATTCGTCGAGCCTCCGACACTACTCTTCAGGCATTTACAGATAGTCATTGGCAAGGTACTTCATCCACGAAACCGTCCTCTTTTGAAGCATTCTCTGATGCTGATTGGGCTGGATGTCCAGATGATAGGAGATCCACGGGGGGATTTGCTATCTATTTAGGCTCTAATCTCATCTCATGGACTGCCCGTAAACAACGCACTGTTTCTCGTTCTTCTACTGAATCAGAATACAAAGCCCTTGCTGACACAGTTGTTGAGCTTACATGGCTTCAAGCTCTTCTTCATGAACTTGGCATTCGCACATCTTCAACACCTATACTATGGTGCGATAATCTAGGTGGAACCTACTTATCAGCCAATCCTATCTTTCATGCACGGACAAAACACATAGAAGTCGACTTTCACTTTGTTCGTGAAAAGGTTGCTCAAGGAGATTTGAGAGTACAATTCATATCTACGGATGACCAGATTGCAGATATCTTTACAAAGCCATTACCTACCAATCGGTTTCTATTTTTGAGATCCAAGCTACAGGTCGTTCCCCGCCCTTAGCTCGTAGGGGCGTATTAGACATATATAAGCCCATGGGCTTTAGGGTTTAGTTTTGACTTAGGCTCCAAGTTGTATTAGCCTATATATATTTGATGTAATCTGTTGATTGAGATATAATAACACAATACAATTGTCCTGGAATTATATGTTGTTTCATATTTGTAGATCATACATAGTCATAGTGAGCTGTAGAGATGATGTCATCATCATCAGTTTCAAAAGGTTATGATGTTTTCATATTTATAGATAGTACATAATCATAGTGAGCTGTAGACTGTAGAGATGATGTCATATGAATCATCGTCAGCATCATCTTCAATAAGAGTTTCTAAAGGGTATGATGTTTTTTTGAGCTTTCGAGGAGAGGACACTCGTAATGGTTTCACTAGCCATTTGTTGGAAGCTTTAACCCGAAAACGTATCAGAACCTACCAAGATGACAAGTCACTTGAAATTGGGAATTTTATTGCTCCTGAGCTCCTATGGGCTATAGAAGCATCAAAATTTGCCATTGTAGTTTTATCGCCCAATTTTGCAACATCAAAATGGTGTTTGGGGGAAATCGTTAAGATTGTTGATTGTAGGGAGCTAGGCAAGCTGTTTGTTATTCCTGTTTTTTTATCATGTGTCTCCCTCGGATGTACGCCATCAAAGCGGCTGTTACGTAATACGTGCAAGGCTTCACCAATCATGAAAAAAATCCTGATATTCCACCTAAGATGGTGGAAACGTGGAGAGCAGCTTTCGAAAAGTTGGGGGCTATCAAGGGACCTCACGTGACAATACATAGGTAGTTGTCTTATTACTTCTTTTTTGTATATATCATTGGATCAACCTTCTTGCATAGATTAAAGTAGAGTCTTATGGTACTTAAAACGTTTAATTTATATAATGAGCTGTACAAATGATTATGTAGATTGCTACTTGTTTTTAAATCTCAACGTTTAAGAATGGAACATTTGGCAAATCACTTTAATTAACCTCTGTTTTGTATTGCGAAAGAATTATCATGGAATCGAAAGTGAAAGTGAAAGTGACAGCGAGGAAAATAGTAGAGAAATTAAATAGCTGTAAACATGATCAAATTAGTGGAAGTATAAGATTGATCATTGATGAACTTGGATGTTATTTCTATTAGAATATCATTAGTGTATAGTTATGGCCCGACCCAATTGTATAGACGGGCTCGGTCCATTAGATTTGTGTTAGGGTTTCTAGAATGTTCATGTAATCATTATAAATACTTGATAATAATAAGTCATAACCTACGGGGGTTTATATTCTATCATGGTATCAGATGCTTAGGTTTCTTTTTCTTGCCTCCGCCACCACCAAGTAACGGTCTGCTGCTAATTTTCTTACTCTTTTCCTTTTCGCGTTCTCCGTCCGCGAAACACCTATCATCAAACCTTCAAATCTCTTTCTTTTCTATATTTCTTTTTATTAAAAAAAAAAAAAAAGTCCAGCAACTTCTTGCCGATCGGTAATCACCACGGCTTCTTTTTTTTGGTTTTTTTTTTTTCAAGAGAATTTCTCACTTATATAAAATTCTATTTGTTCTCTTTGCCGTCAAAGCATCGGCAACACATTTACTTTTCGTCCGGCCACTTTTACTTCTTTTATTTATCTTCCGAGATATAATTCATCTCCAACCTGCTTTCTCCTTTCAAATTAAAAAAAAAAGGAACATATAAATCTTAGTGTTCGGTTAATTCTCCTATTCTTAGGAGATAATCTTCTACTTTCTACCTTCAAAATCTTTTAAAATCTTCTATATTTTTCTTGGTATTATATTTACTCCGTACTTTTCTACTTCCTAATAAAATAATAAAAAAAAACTCTTGTTTATATTCTTAACATATCTAATTATCTATTTCCTCTTATCTAAGATTTTATTTTATTAAAAAAACGCGTATTTAAAATATTTTAATTTAGTCGCCTTTCTTGTTTCCTTATCCAAATTCATATTCCTTTTCTATAATACACGCACTGTCTTTCTTGCTTCTAAAAAAAAAAAAAAAAAAAAAAACTCTAAACCGATTCATATGTCTTGCTCCACACTCAATTTCATCTCATCTCTACTTTCTTTTTCATTTGATTCTTCTCTATTTTTACCCAAAAAAAAAAAAAAAAAAAACAGCAATTCTTTTCATTGAATCTTCTAAATCTTATCTTTCTTTCTTTATGTTATTTCCTTTCATAAAAAAATAAAATAAAAAAATCATGAATATACCAAATCTTCATTCATTCCAATCCTAACTACATTAAGAAATAAACGTGACAAGACGATCAAGAAGTCAAGACTGAACATGAAGGCTCTGTATATTTAGTTTTACTTCATAGTGTTTTCATTATATAATGTATTTTTGTATTTACGTTTCAGTTATAACGTTTGTATTTTACTCACGTTCAAACTGCGGGGGAGTATTAGAATATCATTAGTGTATAGTTATGGTCCGGCCCAATTGTTTAGACGGGCTCGGTCCATTAGATTTGTGTTAGGGTTTCTAGAATGTTCATGTAATCATTATAAATACTTGATAATAATAAGTCATAACCTACGGGGTTTATATTCTATCAATTTCAAACTTTATAGTCTGTTTTTTGTTCTTTCCGTCAAAGTAGATAATACTAAGAAATCCTTCGATAACTAGCACTATTCTTCTATCCACCAATCTCATGTCTAGTTATATATTTGCAGGAAAGAATCAGAAGTTGTAAATGAAATTGTGAAGAAAATTCTCACGGACATGCAAATTATATTGCCAATGTCTCTTCCCGATGGTCTGGTGGGAATCGAATCTCGATTAAATGAGGTGAAGAGAATTTTAAATATGGAATCTTCTGAAGTTCGTTTTATAGGAATTTGTGGGATGAGTGGAGTTGGAAAGACTACTCTTGCTGAAGTTGTCTACGAGGCACTTCAAAATGAATTTCAAGAAAGTAGCTTTATTGAAAACATCAAAGACATTTCCAAGGAACGTGATAGAGATTTATGCAAGCTCAGCAAAAGCTCCTTGATGACATATTGAAAAGTGAAAGTGTACATGTACGAAGTGTTAAGCATGGACAAACTTTGTTGCATACTAAGCTACGTGACTTGAAGGTTTTAATTGTTTTGGATGATGTAAATCATGCAGAACAATTAACGTATTTGGCTGGGGGACGTGAACGGTTTGGAGATGGCAGCAGAATCATTATAACAACAACAAACACAGACTTGCTGAATCCACCTAAAGTAAATGCAACATATGTTTGTGAAGAATTGGAAGATGATGAAGCTCTTAGTCTCTTTTGTCAGTCAGCATTTGGAGGACATCCTACAAATGGTTATGAGAAGTTGTCGAAAGATATTGTGAAGCTTGCTGGTGGTCTTCCGCTAGCTCTTAATGTTTACGGTTCTCTATTTTGTGGAAAAGAAGAAATATATTGGAAAGAGATATTGAAGAAATTTCAAGAAAATCCACATAAAAAAGTGGTCGAGAGACTTGAAATAGGTTATGCTAGGCTAGATAAAGATGAGCAGCATACATTCAGATATATTGCATGTTTCTTGAAAGGGAGAGACAAAGATTTGGTAAAAGATATACTAACAGATATTGGTTTGTATCCTGAGTGTGGAATCACCGATCTCATCAACAAGTTTCTCATAACTTTTAATCATGACGATAGCGTGTGGATGCATGATCTTCTCCAACAAATGTGCTGGGAAATTCTTCGTAAGGAGTCAGAAAGAGACTATGGGAAGTACTTTGCAATCAAGCGTCGCCATGATGTTGTAGATATCCTCTCATCCAAACCAAAGGTTGTGTAATGGTTTTTACACAATGCATTAACAACTATTGTTCAATTAAGACATTTTAAAAATCATATCAATATGGATAACTCACTTGATGGTCAATTTAGCATATGTTAAACACTGTAATAATATTTTTTTTGCAACTAATACTTTTTGTATTACTCGTCTGCTTCTGGTGTTTATATCAGGGGATGAGAACAATTGAAATCATCAACCAGGAGCTATATAAGGTTGAAGAGGAAGTTTGCTTTGATGATCCTTCATGTTTCTCAAAGATGATGAAACTCAGATTTCTCAGAATTAGTAATATATGTTTCTCCCAAGGTCTTAACTATCTTTCTAATGATCTACGGATTCTTGAATGGTATGCATGTTCTTTGAAGTCCTTCCCTTCAAGTTTTGCTCCCAAACACATTTTTGAACTTGACATGCGCTGTAGCCAACTTGAAACACTATGGGAGAAAGATCTGGTAAGAATGGTTATTCATTACACGTTTATGTCAATAGTATATACAGGCTAGAAATCTGAAAATTTTCTTCTCACTCGACAGGATCTGCCTAATCTGAGATCTATTAACCTTAGTTTCTCTACAAATTTGATCAAAATTCCTGACATGACATCAGCTCCGAAACTATTGATATTAAATTTTGAAGGTTGCGTAAAACTGAAAGAGCTACATGGATCTGTTCTTCTTCAGAAAAGGCTTCGATACATGAACCTGAAAGGGTGTGGTCTTCTTCGAAGCCTTGGTGGAAGCAATATGGAAATGGATGCTCTTGAAGCACTTCATTTATCAGGCTGCTGTAATCTCGAGTATATTCCTGAATTTGGACTGAACATGAAACACTTGGAGCATCTGTATGTGGACGGAACCAACATCAAGAAATTGCCAGAAAGTGTGGGTAAAATGTGTAATTTGAGGAAGCTTGATGTGAGTGAAACTTTAATAGAAGAGATACCATCTTCTATACATCATCTGAAGAGGTTAAGATTCCTACGTGTTCATAGATGTCTGCTTTTATCCCCAAGCAGAGGTTTTCTACATACAAATCTGGAGACAGTATTGTTTATACGGGAACTTGATCTAAGTTATTGTAATCTATCTGCAGTTCCTGATGGTATTGGTTTGTTATATCGCATAGTAAAGTTGGATCTTTCCGGAAACGATTTTGTTTTACTTCCAGCAAGTATCAGCCTCCTTTCAAATCTTAGAATGTTTTATCTGAATAATTGCAAGAGACTTCAGTCATTACCGAAGCTTTCTATAGTAAATGAGGAGACACGCTATGGACTTGATATCAGATTCAATTACTATATATCAAGAGGAGGGGTAGTTTTGTCTAGGTTTCATGCCTCAAGTGACGATGGTAGTCCAACGGTGTCATGTTTGAACTGCCCTAGACTGGCAGAGAACGAAAGTGGTATTTATCTGGCAGACATAATATTAAATAGCTACCTTCAGGTCTCTCTCTCTCTACACTTCCCCCCCTTCTCCTCTCCTCCCTCCCTCCTCCTCTATGTGTGTGTGTGTGTGTGAATTGAGACATGTTAAAATACAATGCAAATTTAGAATAATATGGAATTAGTAAATGTATATGGGTAAAATATCTAGATATTAATATGTATAAGAAAATATCTAGATATTAGAATATGAGAGAAAAATCTAGATATTTGTAGGTTGTAGAAATATCTAGATATTTATATATCCATGGAAATATCTAGGTTCTAGAATGTTCCATGGAGTAGTATAAATATGGGAGGAGATTTCATTTGTGTTGTGTGAAGGAAGTTGTGAGAGTGAAATAAGAAGTGAGTTGTGAAGAAGAGAAGAAGAGTGTGAATTAGCGAAAGTAGAGAAGATAAAGCTTGTAAGTAATATTGTAATTATAATTTAATATAAGTGTTTTTGTTAAGTTTCCCGATCAAGCCTTAGTTTGTGTTTAAGTTCTTAGTGCACTTTTGTTGTTCTTATTATATGGTCGGCTCTGCCGCCTAAGTAATACATGGTCGGTTATACCGCCTAAAGATATATGGTCGACACTGTCGCCTAAGTACATTGTGCACTAAGGATTTATAAAATTAAAGGCTAATCAACGTCAAAGTGTTGGTGTAGTGAGTCTAGTATAGTCTAGGTCCTCTATAGTGGGTGTGTTGGGCTCGTCGAAGCTTCCAACAATTGGTATCAGAGCAGGTCGTTCGGGACCATTTCTAGTGGAGGAAATCGGTAAATGTTGGACATTTACATCGACTTGTTTTCACCAAGGCTCTAAGGGAGATTCTGCCGGAGCACAGTTAGGAACTGTGAAAGCTCATCGGTCTGGGACCAAGCTTATTGGACGTTGGACGTCATGATGGCAGATCTTGCAAGTACGAGCAGTGGAATCAAGAGTCTCAATAACCACAACTATGGTTATTGGCGGACTTGTAGAGAATCCTACCTACAAGGACAGGATTTATGAGAAATAGTTGCTGGCAGTGACACAATGCCTCCACCGAAAGAAAATGCTGAAGCCTTGAGAAAATGGAACATCAAGGCCGGGAAGGCTTTATTTATATTGAAGACTACAATCGAGGAGGATCTATTGGATCACATCCGTGACGAGAAAACACTAAAGGCAGCTTGGGAAACTTTTGAAAAATTATTTTCAAAGAAGAATGAAGCACGCCTCCAGCTCTTGGAAAATGAGCTCGCGGGTATCTCACAAGGAAGTCTGTCTATTTCTCAGTACTTCACCAAGGTGAAATCAATTTGCCGTGAGATATCTCAACTTGCTCCTGAAGAGAAAGTGAGTGATGCAAGGATGAAGAGAATTATCATCCACGGCTTAAGATCCGAGTATAATGGATTTATAGCCGCTGTGAGAGGATGGCCTACTCAACCATCATTAATAGAGCTGGAGAATCTATTGGCAAATCACGAGGCATTAGCCAAGCAGATGAATGAAGTAACCGTAAAAGACGGAGAAGATGCACTCTTCACCAATAAAAAGAAAGCAACATCTCGAACACAAGAGGCGATGAAAGAAAGTAAGACATATGGGTGGAAGGGTCACCCAAAATCAAAAGGCAACGCTTCAGGTGGAGCTCAACAAGGAAGAAGAGATCATCGCCAACAATACGGGGAAAATGATAAGAGAAAGAATGGTGAATGCTTCAATTGTGGCAAGAAGGGTCATTTTGCTCGAGAATGTAGATTCCCCAGAAGGCGAACTTTCGAAGGAAATGTGGCCGCCACAAGAGATGAGAAGAAAGAGGTCACATTCGAAGCAACCATTAATGAGGAAACATGGGATGCAGAAGCTGGACTCTCTGTTGAAGCTGACATAGATGATCAAGCTCTTACAACAACTTTAAAGTCAAAAATAAACTACAAAGATGATTGGATCATCGATTCTGGGTGCTCAAATCATATGACCAACAATGGGACAAAGCTGCAAGAAATGGAGGATTACAAAGGAAAGAGAGTCGTGTTGACAGCTGACAATTCAAGGTTATCTATTTCTCACATTGGAAAGGCAATAATTCCAAATGAAGGAGGCTCTCATAAGCTCCAACTCGAGAAGGTGTATCTTGTCCCTGGCCTAAAGAAGAATTTACTGTCAGTACCACAATTGACAGCAGAAGGGAACTATGTGCTCTTTGGACCAGAAGATGTGTCCGTATTCAAGAGAGTAAAGGTGGTTGGCAATCCAGTTATGCATGGAAGAAGAATAGAATCGGTCTATGTATTATCTGCTGAAACAGCTTATGTGGATAAGACTCGAAAAAATGAGACGGCTGATCTTTGGCATGAACGTCTTGGGCATGTGGGCTACAACAAGTTAAAGGAGATGATGGTAAAACGCATAGTAAATGGGCTTCCTCAAATTGATATCCGAACAGATACAATATGTGCTGGATGTCAATTTGGCAAAGCTCACCAATTGCCATTCAAGGAGTCAGCGCATCAATCCAAGACACCACTAGAGCTCATACACTCAGATGTTTTTGGCCCAGTGAAACAAACATCACTTGGAGGTATGAAATATATGGTGACATTCATTGATGACTTCTCAAGATATGTGTGGGTTTACTTCATGAAGGAGAAGTCGGAGACTTTTCTGAAGTTTAAAGAGTTCAAGAACAAGGTAGAAAGTGAGCTCAATACTAAGATTCGATGCTTACGCACAGATAATGGAGGAGAATATTTATCAACCGAGTTCAATATCTATCTTAAGAAGCACAAGATCAGAAGGCAATTAACTTGCCCTAATACTCCACAACAGAATGGAGTGGCAGAACGTAAGAATCGTCATCTTGCTGAAACCTGTCGAAGTATGCTTTATGGTAAGAATGTACCAGGAAAATTTTGGGCCGAATGTATGAGGACGGCTTCATACGTGATTAACAGACTCCCACAAACAAAGTTGGGATATATTTCACCATATGAAAGATTATGGAAGATCAAGCCAACCGTCAACCATCTCAAGGTTTTTGGATGTGTATGCTACGTCTTCGTACCAGATCATCTACGAAGCAAATTTGATAAGAAGACAATTCGGTGCATTTTTGTCGGTTATGATGAATCAAGAAAAGGATGGAGATGTTGTGATCCAAATACTGGGAAATGTCATACTTCAAGAAATGTGGTATTTGATGAAGCTTCTTCATGGTGGTCACCTCAAAAGATAGAGCTTCCAGAATCTCATGGATTAGAAGAAGTTCCAGAAGAGAAAGAAGAATATAAAGAGCACATATCGGATCCAATTAAAGAAGGAAATGGATCGTACTCTAAGGAAACGAGTCCATGGAAAACTGGGGTACATCAGTCTACATCCGAAGAGGTTCGTCCAAGCCAAATGGATGCCGAGGAGCATGTGCAAGAATTACGAAGATCAACAAGGCCGAGGCAACCTAATCCGAGGTATGCCAATGCTGCTCATGTGGATGAATTAATACATATTGAGCCTTCCACTTATGAAGAAGCAGCACAAAGTCAAGAATGGCAGAAAGCGATGGAAGAAGAAATTAATGCACTAAAAGAAAACCAGACATGGAGTTTAGTTCCAAAGCCAAAAGATGTAAAACCAATATCTTGTAAATGGGTTTACAAGGTGAAGACTCGATCAGATGGCTCCATTGAAAGGTATAAAGCTCGACTTGTTGCTAGAGGTTTTTCTCAACAATATGGGCTGGATTATGAAGAAACGTTTAGTCCAGTGGCAAAGATCACAACAATTCGAGCTCTACTAGCTTTAGCCGCTAGCAAATCTTGGAAGCTGTGGCAGATGGATGTCAAGAACGCTTTCTTACATGGAGAACTTGACAAAGAAATTTATATGGAGCAACCAAGAGGCTTTGAGAACAAGTCCCATCCTGACCATGTCTGCAAATTAAAGAAAGCACTATACGGCTTGAAGCAGGCTCCAAGAGCTTGGTACGGGAAGATTGGCGAGTTTTTAGTAAAAAGTGGTTTCACAGTTGCTCCTTCAGATTCTAGTTTATTTGTGAAACAAGATCAAGGAAAACTAGCCATAGTGCTAGTATATGTGGATGACTTAATCATCACGGGAGATCACTATGAGGAGATCCAAAGAACAAGAGAGAATCTGTCTATCAGATTTCATATGAAGGAGCTTGGAGAACTCAAACATTTTCTTGGACTAGAAATAGAGCAGAAAAGAGAAGGATTATTTTTGGGACAACAGAAATATGCGCGAGATCTTTTACAAAAGTACGGAATGCTTAATTGCAAACCTATCTCAACTCCGATGGATCCGAATACAAAACTACGAGCAGATGAAGGAAAAAGTCTTCAAGATGTTACCATGTATCGAAAGATGGTCGGAAGTCTTATTTATCTAACACTAAGCCGGCCAGATATATCTTATGCAGTTGGAGTGGTTAGTCGATACATGAGCAATTCGAAGAAGCCTCACCTTGATGTTGTACGACGCATCTTAAGATATGTCAAAGGCACTATTAACTTTGGTATTTTATACAAGAAAACAAAAGAATGTCACATAACTGGATATTGTGACGCCGATTACGCTGGAGACTATGATACACGACGGTCAACAACTGGATACATGTTTAGTCTTGGATCGGGAGTAATATCATGGTGCAGCAAGAGACAACCAACAGTATCCTTGTCAAGCACTGAAGCAGAATATCGATCGGCAGCATCAGCAACACAAGAAATTATGTGGTTGAAGCAACTAATGGAAGATCTTCATCAATCAACAGATTATCAAGTAAAGCTTTTCTGCGATAACCTATCAGCTATTCGTCTAGCAGAAAATCCAGTCTTTCATGCGAGAACAAAACATATAGAAGTGCACTATCACTATGTTCGCGAGAAGGTCCTTGAAGGAGAGATCAAGATGATGCCAACAAAGACAGATGAACAGGTTGCAGATATATTCACCAAGAGCCTAAGTAAACCGAAGTTTACAAAATTCAGAGAAGCACTTGGAATGGTCTGCAAGACATCGTTGGAAGAAAATTTGCATTGAGGGGGAGTGTTAAAATACAATGCAAATTTAGAATAATATGGAATTAGTAAATGTATATGGGTAAAATATCTAGATATTAATATGTATAAGAAAATATCTAGATATTAGAATATGAGAGAAAAATCTAGATATTTGTAGGTTGTAGAAATATCTAGATATTTATATATCCATGGAAATATCTAGGTTCTAGAATGTTCCATGGAGTAGTATAAATATGGGAGGAGATTTCATTTGTGTTGTGTGAAGGAAGTTGTGAGAGTGAAATAAGAAGTGAGTTGTGAAGAAGAGAAGAAGAGTGTGAATTAGCGAAAGTAGAGAAGATAAAGCTTGTAAGTAATATTGTAATTATAATTTAATATAAGTGTTTTTGTTAAGTTTCCCGATCAAGCCTTAGTTTGTGTTTAAGTTCTTAGTGCACTTTTGTTGTTCTTATTATATGGTCGGCTCTGCCGCCTAAGTAATACATGGTCGGTTATACCGCCTAAAGATATATGGTCGACACTGTCGCCTAAGTACATTGTGCACTAAGGATTTATAAAATTAAAGGCTAATCAACGTCAAAGTGTTGGTGTAGTGAGTCTAGTATAGTCTAGGTCCTCTATAGTGGGTGTGTTGGGCTCGTCGAAGCTTCCAACAAGACATATTACTTTAAATAGTTGTGATAAATAGTTAACATCGTGTATGCTCTGTGTGTGTAAATTTGAAACAAATTCTGTGTGTGTGAGATAAAATCGTGTGTGCATGCATATACATAAATTTTAAACCATTAGTAATGGTCTCAACTTTTGTCTTTAAACAGTTACGAACAAAATACTGGATTACACCATCAGATGTATTTGAGATAGTTGGCACTAGAAGCAAGATTCCGTCAAGCTTCAAGCCAATGAAATCTAGTGAAAATGCGATTCTTTTCGGCCCATGGATTGGGGTGGCTATACGTGCTGTAATTTCCGTTCACCAAATTGATGCCTTTATGGATGCCAATTACACGGTAACAGCTCATATACATGTTGGGGAAAAACATTGGATGATTCCCATTCCTATAAATTTTATGATGGCAAGGGCGGAGAGCCAATTGATTTTCTACTGGACAGATTCTGATGACTTACTAAGAATTGTAGATTCATGCCAAAAGAACTTTAGTTTCTCATTTAGTGTGGATCCAGGAGGTGAGTAAAATAACATCCAATAACATCAGTTAGTAGCAATCAACAATATTTCTTACTCACTATCAAATACGGAGCAATAATTAATTTATATACTATAAAGATAATATACAATATACAATTGTCCTTTGTTTGAGGTTGTCCCTTCTAAGTGGGTTGTGGATGTAAGCATACAGCAAGCTAGTCAAAACACAAAATCTGAAACTAATTACCCGTAACATGTAATTATGCAACAAAAAGAGATGCAAACTAATCGTTCTTCTATGTAAGACTCTAACTGTGGGGGTACAATGTTCTTATGCACGGCGAGCTACATCAGAAATCCATCTTCCATTCCATTTAATGTCCCCCTTCTTTTGCTTCTTTTTTCTATCTAAAAACGAAGCAGTACATTAGGGAATTAGTCTCAAAACCCACTTGTGTACGTCAGAAGTAAGCATATACGACTTGATATTTTGCGCTAAATATATATTGGGAACTATCCATGGCTGCCCCAGCGAGTCCATATAATTAATCTAGAATTAAGGTTTACTATTATATAGGAGTTGTATTTATATGTATTCAAGTCAATTACATAGAGGTCTCACTCCATAAATCTGATTGGCCGTTAAGCGATAGTGAGACTTCACAACTTATCATCTTATATGATATGGTTTGAAAACGTTAAGAATTATGGTTGGCCTTTGGTCCTTTTGGGTACTTACTTTATAATGAGAAATGGAAATGCTAAATAAGTAGTACAGAGTACATACTTTCTTGATTTATGATCTAAGGCCTTTGAATCGATTTGATGCAGATGGTAATGTGGAGGCTACTAAGTTTGGAGTTCGTTTTATACGTGAGGGAGACATATTTGAACCGAGACAACATGAATATTCTACTAATTTGGTGGTAGACTCTCTGTTTGAATTATGTTTAGAGAAGCACTGTGTTCAACGGAATATCTTGGAAAACGTCATCAGTTTACCTGATATGCAACCATATATAGATGCTTGTGAAGCTGATACAGACCTCCATTCCCGTTATCCGGCCATCCACGACCTAACCATCAGGACGACTAATATTCTTCTCAACGATGGAAAACAACAATATTCCTTGGATGACATCCATAAAATCTTCAAAAATCTAAATGAAATTGCCCAACAAGTTTTTTGTGAATGCAAGGAAGAGTGGAGACACCCAGATGTACTTTGGTTTATGACTATTATCGAATCAGTCTTGGAACCTCTAAACTTTACAAAGATTTTGTTAAGTTACTCAAAGGTGTATCATGTAGCTGGTTGAGTCTAAAGTTAGCATTGGAGCAAATTGTCACAATAGCTAGAGCAGACAATTACACTTATCAAGAGATGTTACAACAGCTTAATGATCTTGAAGCCTCTGAATGTGTCAGATTTTCCGATAATTTTATAAGGTCGTTGGCTCAACTTAAATCTCTGAAGATGGCTCAACTTAAATCTCTTACAAATGAGGGTGAGGAGGAGATGATGACTGTAATCGATAAGCTTCATAAGAAGACTGATGACGTGGCAAAGACTATCGAGGATATGAGTAGTCATGCTTATAAATACAATCATGTTTTAGGGGAGGCAGGTGCAACTTTGAATCGGTTTGGAGTTCAGTTTGTGTTTGATGAAGACATAGTGCCTCTGCCACGGGGAGATTACTCAAATTCCATGTGTGAGGCAATGACCATTCTGTTACACTCTACATCATCTCTTCCTATTAATCTGCTGCGGTGGTATATACATGCTTGTGAATCTGATTCAACCCTCCTCTCCTGTCATTCAATCATCCATGACAACACCTTCCGTATAATAAATTTCATTATTGTAGGACGGGCAAAATCCGTGGATAATATCCGTGAGATCGTCAATCACGTACTTGGACACAACCTAGAAGGTTTCATGGTCTTAAGTGAATGCAAGGAAGAATGGAGGTGTACTACACCATTATTTTCTATGGTCAGTGACTACTATCATCTCTGTCGTGAAACCTGTCGACTTTACAATGATTTTGTAAGGTTGCTAAAAGATGTATGTGATGGCTGGATGAGTGTCAAGTTGGAATTGGAGCAAATTCTGGTGAATTGCAGAAAAGACAATTACACATGTAAAGAGATGCTACAGCAGCTCAATGGTATTAATGCTGATACAGGTATTTGCTTTTCTGGTGACATTATCAAATCATGCGCGTATGTGTGTACGCAAACAGTTGATTTTGCAAGATTGTTCGATGAAGAAATCCAAGAGTTCAAGTCGGCGAAGATATTAGTGATGGGAAAATAATCACAACGGGCAATCTACAAAGCGGAAACAAACCCGTTTGACAAGCATTTCCCGACCCGTATGAACCCGTGAGGAAACTAACAAACAAGCTATATCAAAACCAACCTAAATCAGTCCCAATTTAGTACCAAATCAGCTAATAACAATAATCGAGCACACACAATACACACGAGAATTTTTTACGTGGAAAACCTCTCAAAATCGAGAGTAAAAACCACGGGACTCGTAAGCCACTTAAATTGCACTATCATCAACAAAGAGAACAATACAATAGGTCTTCTCTAGATCATATAGAGGTATACAACATCATCATACTCTTGAACTACAACAATCAACAAGTATATGAACAACCTAAAAAAACAAAAGAGGAATTATCTCACCCAAAAATCTGCTCTCTGTTCCAGCAGCAAGAACACGACCTACAGACCTTATTAGACGAATTCAACGGTTGAAAATGTTGGCACTCGGAAGACACAGTCCAAAAATTGTGAAGATTCAACGGTCGGATCTCCGGGGATCGAAGGTTTTCTGGCCTGCTGTCACTGTAGACGGGAATTGGGGTTTTGACTCTTTTTCTTGATCTCTCTTGCACTCTTGATAATGAAAAACAGCTGCAACTTGATGTTTTAAGATGCCCTCCTATGCTTGACCAAGTCAACCAAGCAATGGGCCTAATTTTGTTGGGCTTGGGCTTGTTAATACTTACTCATATTTGGAAACCCAATAACAAAACCCAACAAATCTCCCCCTTTCCAATTATGAGGAAGGAATCGCCATCCCGGCGATCGAGCAACATACCTTGAGCTTCTCACTTGCTAAAGCCTTTGTGAACATGTCGGAACCATTATCATCGGTGTGAACTTTATCAAGTTCAAACGAACCATCTTCAAGACGTTCTCTAATCCAATGATACCGCACATCTATATGTTTTGTCCGTTTATGATACATAGAATTTCTAGCCAAATGAATCGCACTCTCATTATCACAAAGAACCACATATCGTGATTGCTTAAACCCAAGGTCTTGTAGAAACCTTTTCATCCACAATAGTTCTTTGCACGCTTCTGTTGCTGCCATATATTCAGCCTCGGTCGTAGACAATGCAACACACTTTTGTAACCTTGATTGCCATGAAACTGCTCCCCCTGCGAAAGTCATCAAATATCCAGAAGTGGATTTCATGTTATCTTTGTTTCCTGCCATATCTGAGTCTGTATAACCAACAAGCATCGGCTCTCCATTTCCGAATGTGATACCTAACTTTGAAGTACCTCGTAAGTATCTCATAATCCATTTAACCGCTTCCCAATGCTTCTTACCCGGATTTGACATAAACCGACTAACAACACCTACCGCATGAGCTATATCAGGCCTAGTACACACCATAGCATACATCAAGCTACCAACTGCTGACGCATATGGAACTATATCCATCTCCTCAACATCCTCCTTTGAAGTAGGACAATCTCTTTCTGTTAGCTTAAAGTTGTTTGTAAGAGGGGAACTGTAACGACCCTACTTTTTCCGTTATCTTTTACCGTTAATTATTTAACGTCCGTTAATTATTATTCGTGCCACGTCATTTCTATGATCTATATTATTATTTTAGTAATAACATATTAATTATTATGTGTTAAATGAATATTTGTATTCATATTTTAAATTGTACGTTTCTACGTGTCGCGGATTTCTATCCGGCGAATCTTTTCGATTTTCAAACCAACGGTCGAGTTTTTGGGATTTTTAAATCATAATTATTTTAAATATGATATTTTTATATCATATGATTATATATAGTATTTATATTTATTCTTCGTCGCGTAATTATTATCTCTCCGAATTTTCAATCGCGTAGCCGTATTTTCGCGTTTTGGGTTTCGTTCGGGCATTCGGGCCACAAGGAATTTATGATTTATCAAATTGGGCCATTAAGGGGGCCCACCCCTTGGATTTTCGGCCGAACCCCATGAGAAGGGGGTATAGCCTTGATTTTTTTTTCATTTTACAATCACACTTCATTTTACAATTTACTAGTAACCTAATTTTCTATTTTTTTGCTCTCATTCTCCTTCTTCCTCCCACCTTTGAGCCGTCACCCTAGCACACTAAAACCACCATCATCTTCATCAAGCTTGCTTGGATCATCAATTCATTAGCATAATCGGATTCTACACGATCTCCTCTACACGATTACATCTTTCAATTCTTGATTAGGGTATAAACCCTAACCCTAGATTTTTAATTTTTCATATATTTTCTGTATTTTGATGTTATATTGATAGTATGATAGTTACATGTTATTGTATTGATGATTGTATGCGTAGAATTGCTCAAATACATATGTTTTCGGTTTGATTGAATTGGGACAGCAGGCTTTTCGTTCATTTCTGATATTCTGACTGATATAAAAGTGAAATTAAAGTATCTATATGAGTTCCTCTCATCAAGACATTAATTTTAGACTCCGGATTCATGTCGTTTCGATTCCCGGAGCCCTAAATACGATCAAAGTGGTATTTTGTTAAGATTGAAATGTGATTTTGGTATGAACCAGATTTGGTCCGACTTTGTGACCATATTTGGTGACTTTAGGGTGTGTTAATGTGTTAGGACTGATGGTGGGGAGAACTTTCATGTTCGGGTCATCTCAATCCGAGCCACGAATCACCCGTTACGTCTAAAACACGTTTTTGATTGAATTGAAGTTCCAAGTAGTGTAAGGGCTGTACATCACGACTTGTGGACTGTTCTTGGGGTGTTCTTGAGTGTTTCAAAGTGTCGGGTGGTTTGCTTAGGCGGAGATATATGTAAGGCTCGCCGAAAATCGACACCCGGGGCTCAGGATACGACCCGATGAACTTTTGATTTAAAACTTGTGACAAATTATTAAACTTATGATATAAATAATGGATTTCATTATCATTTAATTACTTATGATAAAAAAAATAATTATTATTATTTAAGACTTATGATATATACTTATTATATCATTTAATTAATACTTATGATTTAATTAACATTTTAATAATACTTTTATTATTAATGGAAAATACTTATGATAAGTATTAAACTTGTATTATGAGATTACTATTATAAGACTTATAATAAGGATTAATTAATTATTTAATTATTATAAGGCTTAGTTATTATTTAATTATAATTTAATTATTAAATATTTAAGATTTAATAATTATAATTAGAAACTTATGATATGATTAATAATTCATTATTAATTAATAATACTTATGATATGATTTAAAATTTAATTATTAATTAATAATATTTATATTATGACTAATATTTAATTAATTAATTAAATACTTATGTTATATTAATTATATCATTTAAACTTATATTAACTTTAATAATTCATTTTAATTTAATTAAACTTATGTTATGATATAATTAGACATATTTAACTTTAATAAACGTTATAACTTATATTATTATTATTATAACTTACACTTTTAAAATTTACATTGACCATGTTTGACCAAGGTTGACTTTTGAGTTGACTTTCGGTTGACTTTGACTTTCAGTTGACTTCTGTTGACTTTCTAAATAAGGAAACTTTCCTAACTTAAAACTTTCTAAAAATAGAAACTTTCTAAATTTGGAAACTTTCCAAAAATAGAAACTTTCCAAAAATGGAAACCTGCTAAAAATAGAAACTTTCTAAAAATAGAAAGTGTGTGTCCGTACGCTGTTCCGATCAAACCGATGCATGTTGAGTATTGTTCTATGTCTACTTGCAACATGTACAATAGCTATCATACTAAGACTTGACCTAAGTTAGTTATTTATATCGACCTGCTTTATTTATAGGTCGGCGTTGTGATCATTCATGATCACTTTACTTCATTTGCTGTTCGCATAATTGTGTGGTTACTTCGTTTGCTAATAAGGTGAGTTATAGTCCCATTTTTCTATTTTAAATCTTTTGGGATGAGAATACATGCAATTTATTTTATATTTTGGACACATGTGGAAGTTGGTTTAAATTATTCATTGTGAGTTGAACAAAAATATTCCCTAGTCTGGTAACTGTAATCACTGGTTTCTACTGGTGAACGCGAATCCTATGGATAGATCTATCGGGTTTGACAACCCCATTTCGAGCTAGTCGCGCTAGCAATTTATAATCGGAATGTTTAGTACTTCGTATTTTGTTGTAGATACACTTGTTCGGTGTATATTATTTATTGTGTTTGGCAAGGGTAAATAAAGGGTTAAGTGGTTACCAGGTGGCTCACGGAAAATGGAATAATGTTTTATTATATGTTTTCTAGCATATAATTTGGTGGTTTAAAAAGGACTTTTATGTTTTCAAACATAAATTTTTATTGTTTAAATTAAATATTGTTTGCAATATTAAACCTATAATTCACTCAACATTTTTGTTGACAGTTACTCGCATGTTTTATTCTCAGGTTCATGATTGATTGCTTCCGCTGTGCTTAGAGAGTCTGCATATTTATGATGGCAGCTTTTGTTAAACATTAACTTGCATTCTATTTTGTTACATTAAATAGTGGTTGTTTGTTGACTTTGTTTTGGTCAACTTTTGGTTAAAGTATTGTTGTATAGTTTTTCTAAACTTATACATTTTAGTAGATTTCCTTTATAGGAAATCATTTTTAAATAAAGAATGCAAGGTTGTTTTATTAAATTCATATAGAGTTTCGATCAAGCTGTGGGACCAAGTGACGGAGCCGTTAAGTGTTTTGACGGAGTCGCCACAGTTGGTATCAGAGCTCTGGTTGTAGGGAATTAGGCTGCATTGATGTCGTTACCCGAGTCAATAGGGTGCATTAGTGAGTCTAGTCTACAGCCCGGCCTATTATATATTACTATATGTGATTATTTGTATCGTATTGGTATGCATATTGTTATCATACATACATTTCTTTTATGTTCTGAATCCGGGAGGAACTCCCATTCCGATTTAAACGTATTCTCCGACTCATGTGAGTTCATCTTTTATGGGAACACCTCGGTTAGTGAAATCGAGGGGGGGTGACATTCTTGACTTCTGAAATTCTCGACATTTCTATGTCATAATTTGTGTTTATTGATATAACATTTGAGTTACATTAGGTGTTCTAAAATTCTTGGCATTTCTATGTCATCTATTATGGTTATGTATATAACGTTTGAGTTATATTACGCGAGATGTCATTCTTGACTTCTAAAGGCTCGGCATTTCAATGTCAGCTATTGTGTTTGGGTATATAACATTTTTGTTACATTACATGCCATTGTGCCGTTGTGCCTATGTGCTTTGGTTTTTGAACCGAAAAACGTCATCCTTGACTTTTAGAGATTCTTGGTACTTCGAAGACATTTTCATGTCACCATTACTCCTATTCATTACTTTCGATGTCTTTGTCTCTTGTGCTATCCTTAGCACATTGTTAAGAAATTGTTTTAGGGAAATTGTGTTGAAATTCGAGGTTGACCACGTGTCCTGACCTTATGTAGTGATATTGGAATGGAACTATGAGTTAGTGAAATATAATGGCGTCAGGCCAACGTGATTATATTACGTTAATTCATAAAAGGTCCCAATATTGTGACATGAGGAATAGAAAGCGAGTCAGAGAAAATTTATACACCACTCGTTCGGAAATTCTAACGTTGTTACATGAGTAAGGAAGATACTCATTATCTTATTTGTTGATATACGAGAGACTCGTCTTAACCGAACTACTTACCCTATGTTTTATCATTCATAACTCGCTTGTTAGTGACAGCTTCGCACGTGAAGAGTTTTGGCCCAAGAACTTATGTCCTGATAATAGTCAAAACAATATTTAACTCATTGGTTTTCATGACCTCGTAGCATTTATTGATTAGATGTTGCAAGACGATTCAAGTCCATCACCCGAGCTTTAACGATCTTACTTCAACTCGTAACCTCTGTAATGCGGATACCCTGCTTTTCATTAAAATTTTTACACATTTGTGCAATTGGGCGGTTCTCACGAGATTTATGGGCGAATAGAAGTAATGAAATATTTTGTCATGTATACTATTTATAAAATCATATATGTACGTATGAATTCAAATGGACTAATTTACCCTTACCTATTTTGGCTATTATACACTAAATTATACCTTCAAAATTATTTTAAAAACCACTCTTGTTGAGTTGTTTAGTTAACTCAAACTGATTTACGTAAAATGGTACACGTTGTACATACTTCTAAATTTACTAAGAGCTTCGTTCCATTTATGGGGTTACATCAGACGTTTCAAGCTTTTTCAAAACTCCTTTGATTGATTACATTAGAATTTTCGCATTACTCTACCGAGTGTTTGGATCACAGTTCTCCTCATCCTCCGTTTAAGGATGAAACTTACCATTAAGTTCATTGATAGAAACTCATACACCACTTTGGGGGCCGGCTTTGTAAATTTGTTGGAGAGTCTTTGCGCTCATTAGATTTTATCTCTTATGGTTGGACATGGCCGAAACGCGGACCGATAAATCAATTTTCTGGGGTACCCTCGATGGTTACCTTATTGTAGAAAAGGCGCTAGGTGGGTTTCTACCCCAACTGTTGTTATAATGGGTATCATGGATACATATTACTCTAGACCGTTTGAGGAGTTTCTACTCTCAATTTTCGCTGTCAACCGCAACACCCTCGTAAACATCAATCCTAGGATTCGATACTTTAGGGTGCACGAAATTATTTTTGGAGATTCATCTAACCTGGAATCGGCCATTCTTTATAACCCATGATTCGCGTTCTTTTCATCCGCACATAAATTTAAGAATATGGATGAATCCTAGATTGCCTCGCTCATTGTACAAGGAAGTTCACTCTCGTTGAAATATCACACCTTTCGTACGTCTTCCTTTCGGAAATGTAATCAAAATTTACTTTGAAGTCCATGATCCTCGTTATTTCCTTCGAGAGAATTGCCTTAAATATCTATGCCACCGAAGTGACTACTTCATATATTTCTTCCCTCATTGTTGCAACTACATTTCATTCATCCCAGTTCGTCCCCTTGGGGAGCTCCTGTTTTGTTTGTTAAGAAGAAGGGTGGTTCGTTCCGATGGTATAGTGATTATCGCGAGTTGAACAAGCTTACAGTTAAGAACCGTTACCCTCTTCCGAGAATTGATGATCTGTTCGATCAACTTCAAGGTTTGTCCGTTTATTCTGAAATCGATCTTCGTTCCGGTTATCATCAGTTGCGTGTTAAAGAATCTGATGTTTCGAAAACTGCTTTTCGCACCCGTTACGGTCACTTTGAGTTTCTTGTTATGCTGTTCGGATTGACAAATGCATCTGCTGTGTTCATGGACCTCATGAACCATGTGTGCAGACCTTATTTAGACAAGTTCGTTATTGTTTTCATTGACGACATCCTTATTTATTCTAAGAGTGATGAAGAGCACGAAGAACACTTGAAGTTAGTGCTTGATCTATTGAGAAAAGAAGAGTTGTATGCTAAGTTCTCTAAGTGTGCTTTCTGGTTAAGAGAAGTTCAATTCTTTGGTCACATTGTTAGTAAACAGGGAATACAAGTTGATCCTGCTAAGATTGAGGCGATCGAAAAGTGGGAAACTCCGAAAACTCCTACTCAGATCCGTCAGTTTCTAGGATTGGTAGGATATTATAGAAGGTTCATTCAAGATTTCTCTCGTATAGCGACACCTCTGACTGCTTTAACGCATAAGGGGGAGAAGTATGAGTGGAAGGATGAACAAGAGACTGCTTCTCAAATTTTGTAGAAGAAGTTGACTACCGCTCCGATATTGTCACTACCTAAGGGTAATTATGATTTTGTTGTTCATTGTGATACTTCGCGTCAAGGCATTGGGTGTGTTTTGATGCAATGAAAGAAGGTTATTGCATATGCGTCATGTCAGTTGAAGATCCACGAGCAGAATTATACAACCCATGATTTAGAATTGGAAGTTGTTATATTCGCACTCAAGAATTGGAGACATTACTTATATGGGGTCAAATGTGCAGTGTACACTGATCAAAAAAGTCTTCAACATATTCTTGATCAAAAACAGCTAAATATGAGACAGCGAAGATGGGTTGAGACGTTGAACGATTATGATTTTGAACTTCTATATCATCCTGGAAAGGCCAATGTTGTAGCCGATGCTTTGAGTCGAAAAGAGAGAGTTGAACCTCGTAAGTTTAGGGCCTTGAATATGACCATACGAACAAACCTCGCAAGGCAGATTCTTGCAGCTCAACAAGAAGCCTTGAAGGAGGAAAATTTCGTAACGGGAAGGTCAAAGGCCTAAGTAGACAGTTTGAGGTACGAACCGATGGCACTCGGTATTTTTGCGGGATGCCTTTGGGTTCCGAAGTTTGGTGATCTACGAAACTTGTTTTAGATGAGGTTCATAAGTATGGGTACTCTATTCATCCTGGTTCAGGAAAGATGTATCATGATCTTAAGGAGCTGTATTGGTGGCCTAATTTGAAAGCTGATATGGCTACGTATGTGGTTAACTGTTTGACCTGTGCTAAGGTTAAGGCTGAACATTAGAAACCGTCTGGACTTTTGGTGCAACCTGAGATTCCCGAGTGGAAGTGGGAGGGTATTACAACGGATTTTATTACGAAGTTACTGAGAGTTGTGGGTGGTTATGATACCATTTGGGTGATTGTTGACCGACTCACAAAATCAGCTCATTTATTACCGATTAAGGAAACGGATTCGATAGAGAAGCTTACTCGTTTGTATTTGAAGGGGATTATTTCAAGGCATGGTGTTCCTGTATCTATTATTTCAGACCGAGACAGTCGATTTATATCGAGGTTTTGGCAACCCTTACAGGAAGCTTTAGGAACTAAATTGGATATGAGCACCGCTTATCACCCGCAGACGGATGGTCAGAGTGAAAGGACCATTCAAACATTGGAAGACATGTTATGAGCATGTGTGATTGATTTTGGTAATGGGTGGGATAGATACTTGCCGTTGGCTGAATTTTCTTATAATAACAGTTATCATGCAAGTATTAAAGCCGCACCATTTGGAGCTCTGTATGGTAGAAAGTGTAGGTATCCTGTCTGCTAGAATGAGGTTGGGGATGCTCAACTTACAGGTCCAGGAATTATTCATGAGATCACCAAGAAGATCGTACAGATTAAGGAAAGTTTAAGAACCACCAGAAGTTGGCAAAAGAGCTATGCCAATAAGAGAAGGAACAATATTAAATTTCAGGCCGGTGATCGTGTTATGTTGAAGGTATCACCTTGGAAGGGCGTGATATGTTTTGGTAAAAAGGAAAGTTAAATCCTCGATTTGTTGGACCGTTTGAGATTATCGAAAGAATTGGACCCGTGGCTTATCGTTGAAATTGCCACAAGAGCTTAGCGCTTTTCATAGCGTTTTTCATGTATCGAATTTGAAGAAGTGTTTGGCCGAGGCCAATGAAACCATTCCTCTTGATGAACTTCATGTTGATAAACAACTCCATTTTATTGAGGAACCTGTCGAGATTATGGATCGAGAGGTTAAGACTCTTAAGCATAGTAGAATTCCTATTGTTTGAGTTAGATGGAACGCCAGACGCGATCCCGAGTTCACTTGGGAGCGTGAAGGTCAGATGAGGCAGAAGTACCCGCAGTTGTTCCCAAATGATGAGGAAACCCCTGCACCTGCTTAAATTTCGGGACGAAATTTCCGTAACGGGAAGGTACTGTAACGACCCTACTTTTTCCGTTATCTTTTACCGTTAATTATTTAACGTCCGTTAATTGTTATTCGTGCCACGTCATTTCTATGATCTATATTATTATTTTAGTAATAACATATTAATTATTATGTGTTAAATGAATATTTGTATTCATATTTTAAATTGTACGTTTCTACGTGTCGCGGATTTCTATCCGGCGAATCTTTTCGATTTTCAAACCAACGGTCGAGTTTTTGGGATTTTTAAATCATAATTATTTTAAATATGATATTTTTATATCATATGATTATATATAGTATTTATATTTATTCTTCGTCGCGTAATTATTATCTCTCCGAATTTTCAATCGCGTAGCCGTATTTTCGCGTTTCGGGTTTCGTTCGGGCATTCGGGCCACAAGGAATTTATGATTTATCAAATTGGGCCATTAAGGGGGCCCACCCCTTGGATTTTCGGCCGAACCCCATGAGAAGGGGGTATAGCCTTGATTTTTTTTTCATTTTACAATCACACTTCATTTTACAATTTACTAGTAACCTAATTTTCTATTTTTTTGCTCTCATTCTCCTTCTTCCTCCCACCTTTGAGCCGTCACCCTAGCACACTAAAACCACCATCATCTTCATCAAGCTTGCTTGGATCATCAATTCATTAGCATAATCGGATTCTACACGATCTCCTCTACACGATTACATCTTTCAATTCTTGATTAGGGTATAAACCCTAACCCTAGATTTTTAATTTTTCATATATTTTCTGTATTTTGATGTTATATTGATAGTATGATAGTTACATGTTATTGTATTGATGATTGTATGCGTAGAATTGCTCAAATACATATGTTTTCGGTTTGATTGAATTGGGACAGCAGGCTTTTCGTTCATTTCTGATATTCTGACTGATATAAAAGTGAAATTAAAGTATCTATATGAGTTCCTCTCATCAAGACATTAATTTTAGACTCCGGATTCATGTCGTTTCGATTCCCGGAGCCCTAAATACGATCAAAGTGGTATTTTGTTAAGATTGAAATGTGATTTTGGTATGAACCAGATTTGGTCCGACTTTGTGACCATATTTGGTGACTTTAGGGTGTGTTAATGTGTTAGGACTGATGGTGGGGAGAACTTTCATGTTCGGGTCATCTCAATCCGAGCCACGAATCACCCGTTACGTCTAAAACACGTTTTTGATTGAATTGAAGTTCCAAGTAGTGTAAGGGCTGTTGATAATGCTAAAAACGAACATATATTTCATAGCATTATTCCTCAAGAAAGACAAGCTTTTAGTTGCAAATGTTCTATTTACAAGTGATATTCGTTTAAATAATAAAAGGTGAAGACAAAAGACAGATTCGACGATTTGAAGACGCAAACGACCAAAAAGCTCAAAAGAACAAAAGACAATCAAAAAGGTTCCAATTATTGATAAGAAACGTCTCGAAATCACAAGAGTACAAGATTCAAAACGCAAAGTACAAGATATTAAATTGTACGCAAGGACGTTCGAAAATCCGGAACCGGGACTAGAGTCAACTCTTAACGCTCGACGCAACGGACTAAAAATTACAAGTTAACTATATATATAAATATAATATAATATATAATTAATTATATTAATTATATATATATTATATATATATATTTAAAACTGTCGGCAGCCAGAAACTCCAAGGGAGTAAATTGAAAATACCTCTCCGCGACTCGCGGAGTTTGAAGGGCTTTTTGCCGCGAGTCGCGGAGCCCCAAAATTCATTTCTGGCTATAAAGCCAACCGAATTCTGATCGAATTTTACATCCTTTTTTCTCAATCTCTCTCAATATATACGAAGTAATATATTTATATTTATAATTTATATTTTAATTTTAATTATAATTCTAATAATAAGGGTATGTTAGCGAATGTTGTAAGGGTGTAAGTCGAAATTCTGTCCGTGTAACGCTACGCTATTTTTAATCATTGTAAGTTATGTTCAACCTTTTTATATTAATGTCTCGTAGCTAAGTTATTATTATGCTTATTTAAAACGAAGTAATCATGATGTTGGGCTAATTACTAAAATTGGGTAATTGGGCTTTGTACCATAATTGGGGTTTGGACAAAAGAACGACACTTGTGGAAACTAGGCTATGGGCTATTAATGGGCTTTATATTTGTTTAACTAAATGAAAGTTTGTTAATGTTAATATAAAGATTTACAATTGGGCGTCCCTATAAATTACCATATACACTCGATCGGACACGATGGGCGGGGTATTTATATGTACGAATAATCGTTCATTTAACCGGACACGGGAATGGATTAATAGCCACTAGAATAATTAAAACAGGGGTGAAATTACATTCAAGGGTAATTGGTGTAATTGTTAACAAAGTAGTAAAACCTTGGTTTACACGCAGTCGATAACCTGGTGTATTCATTAAACAAAGTATTAAAACCTTGTTACAATTCGAATCCCCAATTAGTTGGAATATTTATCTTCGGGTATAATAATAATTTGACAAGGACACTTGCAATTTATATTTATGACTGATGGACTGTTATGGACAAAAACCAGACGGACATATTGAATAATCCAGGACAAAGGACAATTAACCCATGGGCATAAAACTAAAATCAACACGTCAAACATCATGATTACGGAAGTTTAAATAAGCATAATTCTTTTATTTCATATTTAATTTCCTTTATTTTATATTTAATTGCACTTCTAATTATCGCACTTTTATTTATTGTTATTTTATCGCACTTTTAATTATCGTACCTTTTAATTATCGCAATTTTATTTTATCGCATTTTTATTCGCAATTTCATTATCGTTATTTACTTTACGCTTTAATTTAAGTCTTGTATTTATTTTATATTTTACATTAGGTTTTAACTGCGACTAAAGTTTTAAAATCGACAAACCGGTCATTAAACGGTAAAAACCCCCCTTTATAATAATAATATCACTTATATATATATTTGTATTTTTATAAAAGTAAACTAATATAGCGTTGAGCTTTGCTTAAAGATCTCCCTGTGGAACGAACCGGACTTACTAAAAACTACACTACTGTACGATTAGGTACACTGCCTATAAGTGTTGTAGCAAGGTTTAAGTATATCCATTCTATAAATAAATAAATATCTTGTGTAAAATTGTATCGTATTTAATAGTATTTCCTAGTAAAATAATAACTATTTTATATACTACCCCGCTGCACATCAAGTATTTTTGGCGCCGCTGCCGGGGAATTACTCTTAAAAGCCGGAAGCGCAACGCTAATAATAAAAAAAAAAAAAGATTTTTATTTACTTTTATTAAAATTCGTTTTTGTAAAAATACGTTTTAATTATTCAAAAATATAAAAAGAAAAACAAAAATATAAGTATTTTTAGGATTTTGTTAAATATTTAAGTTTTATAAGTTTCTTTATCTTTATTTTAATTTATAAAAATATAAATTTTATTAAAAATCGTTTATTTAAACTAAAAACAGAAAAAAAAAAAAAAATAAAGAAAAACGCGTAAAAAACAAAACCTGTCAACTGATTTCTGGATCCCCGCGACTCGCGGGGTTTTACTCTTTATTTGCCGCGACTCGCGGAGGGCCTCTGACACACGGACAAAACCCTAATCACGGGTTTTAATTTATTATTATTATTATTAATTACTTAATTATTATTATTATTATTAATTTTAGTTTTATTTTTACTTTTTACTTTATATTTATGTATTTTGTTTAATTAGTTTTATTAAAATTGAAAAATTAGTAGTTTTATAAAATAAATAATATAAAAATAATATTTTTATAAAAAATTGTACTTTTTATAACTTTTTGTATATTTTTATATTTTGTACCTTTTTAATCGTTGTAGCGTAATATTTGTATTTTTTTTAGCTCATATTTAATTTTAAACTTAGTTTTTGCTATAGTTATTTTTACTCCTAAATTTTTAGGCTTTGCCATAGAATTCCTTAAGTGCTTTTTCTTTAGACTAAGATTTAGGTGCTTTAGAATTTTGCGACGCCTTTTTAAGTTTTAGTTTCTTTTTAAGTTATTTCCATTTGGGATTTAGTTTTTCCTTGTAAGCTTTAATATTTTTAGACCTTTTACTATGTATCAATTATCATTCCAATTAGTAATTTCAATTTGCGATTATAATTTTAAGTTAGTTGTAGTAATAAGGTTAAATTAGTTAAGTATTTTTAAGTTTTTATAAGTTTCTTTTATTTTTCCGTCACCTTTTATTTTTCAACAATTTTTCTTTTTCGACCTTTTTCGACGAACTCTTTTTCTCTCTTATTTCTCGCCATTCTAGTTTTTAGGACTTAGAATTTTATTCTACTTCTTATCTAAATTTCTTAAAATTACGAAAATTTATTTTAAGTGGTTAAATTGATAGACATCAAAATTTTCTGGTTCGTAGTAATAGTTGGATTTGTACGTGGACCGGGTTATTGGAGCCAAACAGTCCTCAATTATATTGAGACCAAACGAATCCTGCCCCTCTGCTGCATCTTTTGGCTATTCGAAACGTGGGCAAAATCAGAAAAGTCTATTGATTGGATAACTTATTATAATTTTTCTTTCCTTTTAAAAACTAATAGGATATTCTGTGAATGCACCGAGCAAGACGTTCACCACCTTTAATACGTTCACCACCTTTAACTCGATCAAGACATCGTTTAACAAATATAACCGCCGTTGATTTTTCTTTAGAATCATCATCCAGTCGACCAAGTACTTCAGTTCAAATTTCCGATAATCCAGTTTTTGAAACAAACCTCACAATTGAGAATCCAGAAAATATTCAGGAACGGTTCGTAGATCCTGAACCATTAAACTTTCCTCCGGAACCACCAATCATTCAAACAGAGATTGTTGAGGAACGAACCATTAAATCAGAATCATCTAGTGATACCGATTCAACAAATTCAATTATGGAGAATCTGGAACCTTTAAGTATGGAAGACCGAATGAGAGCTAAACGCACTGGCCAAGGTCACGCAATTACTCATCCAGACATTAATGCGCCAGATTATGAAATCAAAGGACAAATTCTACACATGGTGACTAATCAATGCCAATTTAGTGGTGCGCCGAAGGAAGATCCAAATGAACATCTACGTACCTTTAATAGGATCTGCACACTATTTAAAATACGAGAAGTGGAGGATGAACAAATATATCTCATGTTATTTCCCTGGACTTTAAAGGGAGAAGCCAAAGATTGGTTGGAATCGTTACCTGAAGGGGCGATCGATACATGGGACGTTTTAATTGACAAATTTCTTAAACAATTCTTTCCCGCATCTAAAGCCGTAAGACTTCAAGCAGAAATTGTTACGTTCACACAGAAACCAAATGAAACTCTATATGAGGCGTGGACAAGATATGGGAAGTTGTTAAGAGGATGTCCGCAACATGGTTTAGACACCTGTCAAATAGTACAAATATTCTACCAAGGATGCGACATCACTACAAGAAAAGACATAGACATAGCAGCTGGTGGTTCTATTATGAAGAAAACCGAAACTGATGCTTACAAAATTATTGATAATACTGCTTCCCACTCACATGAGTGGCACCAAGAAAAAGATATCATTAGATCATCTAAAGCAGCTAGAGCCGATTCTAGCCATGACTTAGATTCCATTTCCGCAAAGATAGATGCTTTCGAGAGACGAATGGAAAAGATGACTAAGGATATTCACTCAATACGAATTAGTTGTGAGCAGTGTGGAGGACCACATTTGACAAAAGATTGTCTCAGTATTGAATTAACAATGGAACAAAGAGAGAATATTTCATACATAAACCAAAGGCCTGGAAATAATTATCAGAATAATTATCAACCGCCAAGACCGATTTACAATCAAAACCAGAATTATAACCGAAATATTCCATACAACAACCAACAAGGTCCTAGCAATCAACAAGTATCCAATAATACTTACAATCAGCAAAGACCGAATTTTCAAAACAAACCACCACAACAAACCGATGATAAAAAGCCAAATTTAGAAGATATGATGACGAAGCTAGTTGAAACTCAAACGCAGTTTTTCACATCTCAAAAACAAACCAATGAACAAAATGCTCAAGCATTTAGAAATCAACAAGCTTCTATTCAAAATCTGGAACAAGAAGTGAGTAACCTAGCAAGGTTAATAGGTGAAAGAAAACCGGGAAGTTTACCTAGTGATACAAATGCTAACCCCCGGAATGAAACAGCTAAAGCTATTACCACAAGAAGTGGTACAACACTTAAACCACCTGAAATACCTGTAACTTCTGATGAAACTATTCCTACTCCACAAGAACCACAACCTGATCAAGATAAGGAAAAAGAACCGGTAGTTGAAAAGGTTAATGAAGATAACACAGTTAAGGATAAACCTTATGTTAAACCATATCAACCACCACTTCCTTACCCGAGTAAAATGAAGAAAGAAAAACTAGAAGCCGAGCAATCCAAATTCTTGGATATGTTTAAACAAATAAATGTAAATCTTCCTTTCATTGATGTGATTTCAGGAATGCCAAGGTATGCTAAATTCTTGAAAGATCTAATCACGAATAGAAAGAAAATGGAAGAACTCTCGGCTGTTACTATGAATGCAAATTGTTCAGCAGTGCTGTTGAATAAGATACCAGAAAAACTATCTGATCCAGGAAGTTTCACAATTCCATGTTTTCTGGGTAGTCTTAGTTCAATAGAAGCATTGGCTGATTTAGGTGCTAGTATAAATCTAATGCCGTATTCACTATACGCTAAACTAGACCTTGGAGAATTGAAACCAACCAGAATAAGCATACAACTAGCCGATAGATCAATAAAATATCCTAGAGGGATAATGGAGAACATGCTAGTTAAAGTTGGTACTTTAGTATTTCCAGTAGATTTTGTTGTTTTGGACATGGAAGAAGATTCTCAAGTTCCTCTAATATTAGGAAGACCATTCTTAAACACGGCTAAAGCAATGATAGACGTGTTCGGTAAGAAACTGACCCTAAGTATAGAGGATGAGAGTGTTACCTTTTCAGTTGATAGAGCAATGCAACAACCACAATCTGCAGATGATACATGTTATTATATTCAAACTATAGATGCACATGCAGAATTATTAGAAGAATTTCCAGAATTACAAGGAACAGGAGAATGTTCTTTAGGAGAAGGTAATGAACCAATTGATGAAGCTGAAATGTTAGCTACACTTATAGCTAATGGATATGAACCAACAACAGAAGAAATACAAATGCTAAAAGAAGAAGACAGATATCGATATAAATCATCGATAGAAGAACCTCCGAAATTAGAGTTAAAGCCACTTCCAAACCATTTGGAATACGCTTATTTACATGGTGAATCTGAATTACCTGTAATAATATCGTCTTCTCTTACTGAAAATGAGAAATCACAGCTCATTTCTGTGTTGAAAGCTCATAAACCAGCCATTGCATGGAAGATTCATGATATTAAAGGAATAAGTCCTTCGTATTGCACACATAAAATCCTTATGGAAGAAGGTCATAAAACGTATGTGCAACGCCAACGAAGACTAAATCCTAATATGCAAGATGTAGTTAAGAAAGAGATTATTAAACTGCTAGATGCAGGTTTGATATATCCAATTTCTGATAGTCCATGGGTAAGCCCAGTTCAATGCGTGCCTAAGAAGGGTGGCATGACTGTTATTACAAATGAGAAAAATGAGCTTATTCCTACTAGGACTGTAACAGGATGGCGTGTATGTATTGATTATAGAAAATTAAATGACGCCACCAGAAAAGATCACTTTCCCTTACCTTTCATAGATCAAATGTTGGAAAGATTAGCCGGAAATAGTTACTATTGTTTTCTTGATGGATTTTCCGGATATTTTCAAATTCCAATAGCACCCGAGGACCAAGAGAAAACCACATTCACGTGCCCTTATGGTACTTTTGCTTACAAACGCATGCCATTTGGACTTTGTAACGCCCCTGCAACCTTTCAAAGGTGTATGATGGCGATTTTTCATGACATGATAGAAGAATGCATGGAAGTATTCATGGATGACTTTTCAGTTTTCGGTGATACATTTAAATCATGTCTAGTTAATCTGGAACGAATGCTAATTAGATGCGAAAAATCAAATCTAGTACTTAATTGGGAGAAATGCCATTTCATGGTTAAAGAAGGCATCGTTCTTGGACATAAAATTTCAAAAGAAGGAATTGAAGTGGATAGAGCTAAAGTAGATGTAATTGCTAAACTTCCACATCCCACCAATGTTAGAGGAGTTAGGAGTTTTCTAGGGCATGCCGGTTTTTACCGACGTTTCATAAAAGATTTTTCTAAAATTGCCACTCCTATGAATAAACTCCTAGAAAAGGATGCGCCATTCATCTTTTCAGATGAATGTATCAAATCTTTTAATATTCTTAAAGAAAAACTCACTAATGCACCAATCATGATAACACCAAATTGGAATCTACCATTTGAACTAATGTGCGATGCAAGTGATTTTGCAATGGGAGCCGTTTTAGGACAAAGGATTGAAAAACGATTTCAACCTATATATTATGCTAGTAAGACATTACAAGGAGCACAAACGAATTATACAACTACTGAAAAAGAACTCCTTGCTATTGTCTTTGCTTTTGACAAATTTCGATCATATCTAGTTCTAGCAAAAACGGTGGTCTATACCGACCATTCTGCTCTTAGATACCTATTTTCAAAACAAGATGCTAAACCAAGATTAATCCGTTGGATCTTACTCTTACAAGAGTTTGATATTGAAATACGAGATAAAAAAGGAGCAGAAAATCTCGCCGCTGATCATCTTTCTCGTCTTGAAAATCCCGAATTAGAAGTTCTGAATGAATCGGCCATACAAGACAACTTTCCTGATGAATATCTATTGAAGATAGATTATAAAGAAATCCCATGGTTTGCAGACTATGCAAACTACTTAGTTTGTGGATTCCTTGAAAAAGGATTATCGTACCAAAGACGAAAGAAATTCTTCAGTGATATAAAACACTATTTCTGGGAAGATCCACATCTGTTTAAAAGTTGTCCCGATAGAATAATACGCCGATGTGTATTTGGAGATGAAGCTAGTAAAATTTTAAACCATTGTCACACAGGACCAACAGGAGGGCATTATGGGCCTCAACTAACAGCAAGAAAAGTTTATGAAGCTGGATTCTATTGGCCTACAATTTACAAAGACGCACACCTTCTTTGCAAATCCTGTGATGCATGTCAAAGGACCGGAAAAATAAGTCAACGCGATGAAATGCCACAAAATGTCATCCAAGTATGTGAAGTATTTGACATTTGGGGTATTGACTTTATGGGTCCATTTCCAAAATCTCATAATAATCTATATATACTCGTAGCCATTGATTATGTATCTAAATGGGCGGAAGCACAAGCTCTCCCAACTAACGATGCACGAGTTGTAGTCAACTTTTTGAAACGTCTTTTTGCAAGGTTTGGAACACCGAAAGCTTTAATAAGTGATCGGGGTACTCATTTCTGTAATAATCAACTTGAGAAAGTTCTTAAAAGATATGGAGTAACTCATAAAATCTCCACCGCATATCATCCACAAACAAGTGGACAAGTTGAAAATACAAACCGAGCTTTAAAACGTATTCTAGAGAAAACCGTAGGATCAAATCCGAAGGAATGGTCCATTAAATTGGAGGATGCACTCTGGGCTTTTAGAACAGCCTACAAAACTCCAATTGGAACCACACCTTTTAGACTTGTTTATGGAAAAGCGTGTCATCTTCCAGTAGAAATTGAACACAAAGCATTTTGGGCTTTGAAGACATGTAATCTTGATTTACATGAAGCCGGACGTCTACGATTAAGTCAACTAAACGAATTAGAAGAATTAAGACATGAAGCATACGAAAATTCGTTAATCTATAAAGAAAGAACGAAGAAATGGCATGATAAAAGAATCAGAAGTTCAAAAGAATTTAAAGAAGGAGACAAAGTTCTTCTTTTCAATTCACGATTCAAGCTATTTCCTGGAAAATTGAAGTCAAGATGGTCTGGACCATTCATAGTAAAAAGAGTTTTCCCATACGGAACGATAGAATTGATAAATTCAAATGGGATTGAATTTAAAGTTAATGGTCACAGAGTTAAACATTACATACAGGGTCCGATGGAAGTCGACAACGAAGTTAATCACAATTTCGACACCACAGCTAACTAAGTGTGGGGAGAATCAAGTCTTTAAAGGATAATATGTATTTCTGTTAGAGTTAGATTGTCTGTTTTCGTGTAGTTCTCGAAAATGGAACACGTATGGTCTTTCCCTAGCAGACCCTAAAGAACTAGTCTTCTCCCCCCATTCTGAATTTTTATTTTTTTTAGGTTTTTACAAAATGAAGACTGCCTGTGAACTAAACCATGGTCTAATGCTACACGCTTTGATCACTAAACGAAATAATGACATACTACCGAGTGAATTAGTATCAGTAATCAGAGAAAGAATGGACGGAGTTAGAAAAGGATCCAGATGCGAAGATAATAAGTTACAATTTGGTAAAGGAAAATCAAAATCCGCAGCGAAAAGAAGAGCACGACACCTAGAAAAATGTCACAAATGCGGAAAATGGTCACATGGAGGTAAATGTTCAAATAATCAAACCTATTCAAATACCGAATTTGTTACTTTATGCAGAGACGGACCGTTCATATGTTTAGAAGAAAAGACAATGAATGCTCGAGGTTACGCCTATGCAGCCATGGAAAACCAATTAAACCGACTATCTTATGAATATAATAGATCATATAACTAAGAAATCTATTTCACAGGTATGTCTGTACAGTTTTTATTTTTATTTTTAACCTTTTGATAATAAACGCTAATTTGTTCGCTAAAAAGTATTAAATTGGTATTAAATAAAATTAGGTTTGGCGACCGAAATTATTGATATTATTCAAAAATTTATTACATCACTGCGAAATTTAACGTTTATTCTTAAGGTATAAATATCTTTAATCAATCAACCCAAAATATTTTAAAAATTCGTCATGAGTTAAATTAGGTCTTGGAACCGAAATTACTTTACCGAAAAGAGGGGCGCATATTTTTGATAATATTTGATTGATTAAAGTGGGATAAAAAGACAAAAAGATTTTTAATTTTATTTTTACCATGTTTTTTAAATTAATATTTAAATCTTAAATTAATATTGTAAACTTTGTAAAAACAATATATTTAAATTATAAATATTTGAAAAATTAATATAAGTTTGATATGAATTTATGAATTTTTAAATTAAGTTTGGTGTGAATTTTTAATTTTTAATTTTTTAATTTTAAATTTTATATTTAAGTTGTGTGAATTTAAAAACAAAAATTTACTTTATCTCATTAAGTTAAAAATATGATTTTTAAAATTCGTCGTAAGTTGAAGACTAGGTCTTTGAACCGAAATTGCTTTACCCGAGGAAGGGACGAGAACTTTTATTATCATTATTTTTAATCTTTTTGATTTAAAGTATGCCAAAAACATTAAAAAATCCAAAAATCTTAGTTTTAAAACAATCGCTACAAAAAGACAAATTTTAAAAATTTTGTCGAGGGACGGACTAGGACATCGATCCGAAACGACCTCGTCCTAAATAACAAGGGAAACAAAATTTTAAAATTAATTTCTTAATTGTTTATAAGTTAAAGATTATAAAAAAAAAAAAAAAAAAAAAAAAAAAAAAAAAATAATAACTCCGCGACTCGCGGAGTTTTGAGTGAAAACCTCCGCGACTCGCGGAGGGACCAAATTACAGAAAAAAATAAAACAGCTGCACTCGATCAGTTTGCTCCCACCACCAAAAACACAGAAATTAACTGCGAAAAAGAGCTCGAGAAAACCCACGAAAATCATCCCAAAAACTCGATTTTTCACCGTTAATCTTCAAATTTTTCACTACAATCATGTTGAGAAGGATGATATCTAGGAACTACTCAAGAAAACAGGTACAATTACACCCCAAATCACCTTTAAATCCGAATTTTAGTGTGTTCTTGAGCATATTTTCATAATTTGAATTTGGTTAATTTTTAGTGTAATTAGTGTTAAATTGTTAGTATATTATGCATGTATAACCTAGATTGATGCTTGTTAACATGATTTGAAGCCAAAAACTTCAAAATCTTTAGAATCTAGGGTTTGTGTTCTTGAGCAATTTGGGGCTTTTTGATATAAACAGGTTATGGCCGATTTTTGTCATGAATTGTTGCTAAATTGAGTAGTGTAACATGTCTAGGTAGTTAAATGATCCAAACTTTGAGCCTAAACATGATTTTGAGAATTAAAGTGGACTTTTTCAAGTCCAAAATTCATGAACTTGATTTTTGAAAGATAATGCCATTTGAGACTTGTTTATTTGCTAGTAATGATTATTTTGACATGTTATTTGAGTTGAATGCTTATGAACTTGGCGAAAATTTTCATATATGATTATTTGAAAAAGTGTAGATTTGATAAAAATGTGAAAATAAGCTTAAGTTTGATATAAATTGATAATGTCATTGTAATTATTTTGATTGATGATTTTGCTGACACTAATGCATATTTGGATGCACAAAATTTGTGTTTGATGTGTTTTGCAGAATGAAAGGGGTGAATCTTCATCCCAAGCCCGCCATGCTCCTGCTGAGAACTTGGAACAACAGGAGGTAGATAACTACTACAAGCAGGATGTACCTCATCCAGTCATGACCTTTTCAGATATGCATTTGGAACAGTTGCACCCGAACCTGAGATTTGACAAACTTTGGATAGATTATCCAAAATATCAACGGGGTTTGCATACTCTTCACTCAAAGGTTGTTGAGGTACCGAGGGTCATAGAATGGGGACCCTTGGAAGCTGTAGAATTGGCCGGGCCAATTAGGGAATTACTGGTACAGAGGTATGGTAATTCTTCTTTTAATGACTGGATATGTTTATTCACCATACGCAGACCTGTATATAAAGTATGGTGTGAAGAGTTGTTATGTAGTATAGAGTTGAATGATCGGGTAGCTAGTTTAACCGATCGTTCTTTTGTTAGATTTTTGTTAGGCGGTTCGATGCGCCACATGTCTTTACTAGACATGGCTCAGGCTTTACGTATATATACGCCTGAGGAATTAGCGTCTGCCGATTGTAGAGGATTGATACTAAACGGTAGGAAAATAGATGAGAATTTTGATACACACGGTGTGTGGAGTCAAATGACAAGCCATCACCGTTTTAAAGGGGGAAACTACTCTTATTTGGATATAGATAGAGCCGAATTAAGAGTAATACATAGGTTTTTAGCTAACTCGATTACACAAAGGGGTAAAAACAAAGAAAAGGTAAATGAACAAGATCTGTTTTACCATATGTGTATTCGAGACCCACACAGCGCTGTAAGTATACCATATTGTGTGGGTTATTATTTATCAGCTATGGTTCGAGGGATGCGTCCACATAGCATAATAGGAGGTGGTATTTTTATTACTTTGATTGGTGAATATCTCGGTGTGGATATAAGTCGGGGGGGATTATTAGTAGAAGAGCCAGAACCCCGCGACACTATAGGTTTAAATGTATACCATGGTGCGAAAGTGTTGAAGCGGCGAAATAACGCCGCAGTACGATACAATGGTAGACATCCACAGGTAGAGAGAAACCAGGAACAAGGTAATGTAGGAGGGGGGAACCAGATGCAAGAAATGCAAAGGTTTATAGCTTCTCAGGAATACGAAAATGCTAGACAGAGAGCATTTGAAGATTGGCAAGTTCATCAGAACCAGATCATAGCGCATTGCCAACACATAGGTAGAAACTATATTCCTACACCGAAACCCGTCTTCCCTCCTTGGTCGATAGAGATGCAGCCACCATATCCTACGTATGACCCTGCCGAGGCATTCTATAGCACTTATGGTTATGCGTGGAACCCCTATTGGTACCAATATCATCCTTAGTTTACTTATTTTTATTTTTATTTTGTAATTTGTAATTATTGATATGTTTAATATTGTTTGTTAATATTGTAATCATTTTTATAATTATCTAACTTTTATTCTTAGATTTTAATAATTTTTGAATGTGGGGTAATAAACCAAACTTCAAAAATATGTATATATGTTTGCAGTTTATCTTATGTACACAACAGGGTAAAACAACGCATTTTCAAAGACTGGCATTAAGTTCAGCAAAAGCAAGTAATTTTGACGACAATGATGCAAAATGTATGTGAAATAACAACAAGACGGAATGAACAAATGATGTGCACCATTTATCATTCAGCAAACAAACGCCAATATATTTGGAAACTTTGGTAAAAATTTAATCATTTTCACACAAATCACCCTCAATAATTTAAATTGTTACTGATTTCTTGCAAATGAGGGCATTGCAAGATCTTAAGTGTGGGAAGGGGTTAAATTCTTTCGGATTTTAAAATTTTTATAAAACACTTGGTTACCATTAAAAATACTAGTAAAGCAGTAGTTGTATTAGAATCTAGTGCTCTCTGATAAAAAGAACAGCCCTAGTCTTATATACTGACTACCCAATTCTAGTAAAATTTTTCGAAATTTTCAATTAAATGAATTAAAATCATGTTTATACATATTTATGAACGATAAAACTAGGTTTTAACACCGAAATTATTGTTACCTCGGAAAGGACATAAATTGAGAAACAAACTAAAATGTTAAAATTCATTTAAAATGGAATAGAGGACGATAAAAAGAAAAATAAAAAGCCAAGTGTGGGAAAATTTACCAAGTTATTTTAAACATATGCCACATATATTTGTAACAAATAACTGAAAATACTTTTGCTTTGAACTAAACTAAACTGTTTTACCCGATGAAAGAAAAGAAGAGATGGATCTACACGATGAATCAATTCCATCATTAAAAGGAAGTAAAGTCTTCCGAAAAAGACACGCGCTTCTTGATTTAGGTCATGAAGTTGTCGTTCAGACCAGCTGTAGGTTGACGAAAAATCTAGAAAAGTCATCACTAAAATCAGCAGGAAATCCACGGACCTCAGCATTAAACAGGGTCGCCAAGTGGTCAGATTTATCCTAACCATGAGAAGGATTTATCTCGTACAATGGGGAGGCACCGTGCAAATTAGCTTGATAAGACTAATGAATCAGATCCCCAGAAAGGATAATCTCCTTAAAGATTAAAAATCAGCTTTTAAGCCTGATATTACTCAATCCTTGAGATTGACCTTAAAGATTGAGAATTACAAACTCATGGAATTCAATGATATCTAAACTCGAGCTTGAACGAGAAAATATTTTGATCAAAAATACAAACCGATTTGTTTTCTGAAAACCCTATTTTCAATGCGTTCATTACCATTGAACGTAAAATCCTAGGAATTCACCTGGAATTCATTAGGTCACCTGAACTAAATCGGGTGTCAACCGTAAGAACGGTGGTTGCATAACATGGTCAAAGACAGAACCTTGTGCCAGACCGAAAAAATCATAGGATGAGCTTTACTATTGCTCCTACCAAGGATAGTAATTGCGTCCGACACGTTATAGACCATAATCAAAAGCATGTCACGGGACATTGCCTTAAACAGTTGCTTGTTCAACGCTTTCCTTTACAACCGGACGGTAGTTTGCCGAAAGGTAATATACGGAACAAGTAAACTGGACGTGTTGCTTTCCAAATACAAGGTTAGCAAGTGGGTGACACAAAACCGCAAGTTTTGAGCTAAAATTTTCAAATCTGAAACCCACCAAACCCACAAAAATATTTTGCAAACACCGGTAAAGGGTAATTCCGGAAAACTTATCTAGGGTAAAAACTAGATTTAATTTTCAAAAGATCAAATGTTTTCATAAAGATCCAATTTCCTCAATGGATCTAAATTTTTATAGTCATGTGGGACTGTAAACCATATCGTTACTACCATTGTTTATACCGCCGTATAGAAATCACTGATGTACAAAGTGTGAAGAATAAAGAAGTGATTCTAGTATTTCAAGACGATATTGCTTGAGGACAAGCAACGCTCAAGTGTGGGAATATTTGATAATGCTAAAAACGAACATATATTTCATAGCATTATTCCTCAAGAAAGACAAGCTTTTAGTTGCAAATGTTCTATTTACAAGTGATATTCGTTTAAATAATAAAAGGTGAAGACAAAAGACAGATTCGACGATTTGAAGACGCAAACGACCAAAAAGCTCAAAAGAACAAAAGACAATCAAAAAGGTTCCAATTATTGATAAGAAACGTCTCGAAATCACAAGAGTACAAGATTCAAAACGCAAAGTACAAGATATTAAATTGTACGCAAGGACGTTCGAAAATCCGGAACCGGGACTAGAGTCAACTCTTAACGCTCGACGCAACGGACTAAAAATTACAAGTTAACTATATATATAAATATAATATAATATATAATTAATTATATTAATTATATATATATTATATATATATATTTAAAACTGTCGGCAGCCAGAAACTCCAAGGGAGTAAATTGAAAATACCTCTCCGCGACTCGCGGAGTTTGAAGGGCTTTTTGCCGCGAGTCGCGGAGCCCCAAAATTCATTTCTGGCTATAAAGCCAACCGAATTCTGATCGAATTTTACATCCTTTTTTCTCAATCTCTCTCAATATATACGAAGTAATATATTTATATTTATAATTTATATTTTAATTTTAATTATAATTCTAATAATAAGGGTATGTTAGCGAATGTTGTAAGGGTGTAAGTCGAAATTCTGTCCGTGTAACGCTACGCTATTTTTAATCATTGTAAGTTATGTTCAACCTTTTTATATTAATGTCTCGTAGCTAAGTTATTATTATGCTTATTTAAAACGAAGTAATCATGATGTTGGGCTAATTACTAAAATTGGGTAATTGGGCTTTGTACCATAATTGGGGTTTGGACAAAAGAACGACACTTGTGGAAACTAGGCTATGGGCTATTAATGGGCTTTATATTTGTTTAACTAAATGAAAGTTTGTTAATGTTAATATAAAGATTTACAATTGGGCGTCCCTATAAATTACCATATACACTCGATCGGACACGATGGGCGGGGTATTTATATGTACGAATAATCGTTCATTTAACCGGACACGGGAATGGATTAATAGCCACTAGAATAATTAAAACAGGGGTGAAATTACATTCAAGGGTAATTGGTGTAATTGTTAACAAAGTAGTAAAACCTTGGTTTACACGCAGTCGATAACCTGGTGTATTCATTAAACAAAGTATTAAAACCTTGTTACAATTCGAATCCCCAATTAGTTGGAATATTTATCTTCGGGTATAATAATAATTTGACAAGGACACTTGCAATTTATATTTATGACTGATGGACTGTTATGGACAAAAACCAGACGGACATATTGAATAATCCAGGACAAAGGACAATTAACCCATGGGCATAAAACTAAAATCAACACGTCAAACATCATGATTACGGAAGTTTAAATAAGCATAATTCTTTTATTTCATATTTAATTTCCTTTATTTTATATTTAATTGCACTTCTAATTATCGCACTTTTATTTATTGTTATTTTATCGCACTTTTAATTATCGTACCTTTTAATTATCGCAATTTTATTTTATCGCATTTTTATTCGCAATTTCATTATCGTTATTTACTTTACGCTTTAATTTAAGTCTTGTATTTATTTTATATTTTACATTAGGTTTTAACTGCGACTAAAGTTTTAAAATCGACAAACCGGTCATTAAACGGTAAAAACCCCCCTTTATAATAATAATATCACTTATATATATATTTGTATTTTTATAAAAGTAAACTAATATAGCGTTGAGCTTTGCTTAAAGATCTCCCTGTGGAACGAACCGGACTTACTAAAAACTACACTACTGTACGATTAGGTACACTGCCTATAAGTGTTGTAGCAAGGTTTAAGTATATCCATTCTATAAATAAATAAATATCTTGTGTAAAATTGTATCGTATTTAATAGTATTTCCTAGTAAAATAATAACTATTTTATATACTACCCCGCTGCACATCAGCTGTACATCACGACTTGTGGACTGTTCTTGGGGTGTTCTTGAGTGTTTCAAAGTGTCGGGTGGTTTGCTTAGGCGGAGATATATGTAAGGCTCGCCGAAAATCGACACCCGGGGCTCAGGATACGACCCGATGAACTTTTGATTTAAAACTTGTGACAAATTATTAAACTTATGATATAAATAATGGATTTCATTATCATTTAATTACTTATGATAAAAAAAATAATTATTATTATTTAAGACTTATGATATATATTTATTATATCATTTAATTAATACTTATGATTTAATTAACATTTTAATAATACTTTTATTATTAATGGAAAATACTTATGATAAGTATTAAACTTGTATTATGAGATTACTATTATAAGACTTATAATAAGGATTAATTAATTATTTAATTATTATAAGGCTTAGTTATTATTTAATTATAATTTAATTATTAAATATTTAAGATTTAATAATTATAATTAGAAACTTATGATATGATTAATAATTCATTATTAATTAATAATACTTATGATATGATTTAAAATTTAATTATTAATTAATAATATTTATATTATGACTAATATTTAATTAATTAATTAAATACTTATGTTATATTAATTATATCATTTAAACTTATATTAACTTTAATAATTCATTTTAATTTAATTAAACTTATGTTATGATATAATTAGACATATTTAACTTTAATAAACGTTATAACTTATATTATTATTATTATAACTTACACTTTTAAAATTTACATTGACCATGTTTGACCAAGGTTGACTTTTGAGTTGACTTTCGGTTGACTTTGACTTTCAGTTGACTTCTGTTGACTTTCTAAATAAGGAAACTTTCCTAACTTAAAACTTTCTAAAAATAGAAACTTTCTAAATTTGGAAACTTTCCAAAAATAGAAACTTTCCAAAAATGGAAACCTGCTAAAAATAGAAACTTTCTAAAAATAGAAAGTGTGTGTCCGTACGCTGTTCCGATCAAACCGATGCATGTTGAGTATTGTTCTATGTCTACTTGCAACATGTACAATAGCTATCATACTAAGACTTGACCTAAGTTAGTTATTTATATCGACCTGCTTTATTTATAGGTCGGCGTTGTGATCATTCATGATCACTTTACTTCATTTGCTGTTCGCATAATTGTGTGGTTACTTCGTTTGCTAATAAGGTGAGTTATAGTCCCATTTTTCTATTTTAAATCTTTTGGGATGAGAATACATGCAATTTATTTTATATTTTGGACACATGTGGAAGTTGGTTTAAATTATTCATTGTGAGTTGAACAAAAATATTCCCTAGTCTGGTAACTGTAATCACTGGTTTCTACTGGTGAACGCGAATCCTATGGATAGATCTATCGGGTTTGACAACCCCATTTCGAGCTAGTCGCGCTAGCAATTTATAATCGGAATGTTTAGTACTTCGTATTTTGTTGTAGATACACTTGTTCGGTGTATATTATTTATTGTGTTTGGCAAGGGTAAATAAAGGGTTAAGTGGTTACCAGGTGGCTCACGGAAAATGAAATAATGTTTTATTATATGTTTTCTAGCATATAATTTGGTGGTTTAAAAAGGACTTTTATGTTTTCAAACATAAATTTTTATTGTTTAAATTAAATATTGTTTGCAATATTAAACCTATAATTCACTCAACATTTTTGTTGACAGTTACTCGCATGTTTTATTCTCAGGTTCATGATTGATTGCTTCCGCTGTGCTTAGAGAGTCTGCATATTTATGATGGCAGCTTTTGTTAAACATTAACTTGCATTCTATTTTGTTACATTAAATAGTGGTTGTTTGTTGACTTTGTTTTGGTCAACTTTTGGTTAAAGTATTGTTGTATAGTTTTTCTAAACTTATACATTTTAGTAGATTTCCTTTATAGGAAATCATTTTTAAATAAAGAATGCAAGGTTGTTTTATTAAATTCATATAGAGTTTCGATCAAGCTGTGGGACCAAGTGACGGAGCCGTTAAGTGTTTTGACGGAGTCGCCACAGGAACTAACCACTTTAGCATTCTTCATGTTGAATCTACTTAGCACCTTTTCAATGTATTGCTCTTGTGATATATGTAACGTCTTAGCACCTCTATCTCTAGAAATCCGAATGCCAAGAATCTGTTTTGATGGCCCCAAGTCTTTCATAGCAAAAGACTTACTCAATTCTCACTTCAACTGCGCAATTCTTTTAATATTTTTACCAACAATTAACATATCATCAACGTATAACAACAATATGATGAAATCATCATCACCAAACCTCTGAAAGAAAACACAATGATCTGAAGTTGTCTTTCGGTAGCCTTGCTTTCCTATAACCGACTCAAACTTCTTATACCACTGTCTCGGTGCTTGCTTCAACCCATATAAACTTTTCTGAAGTCTACAAACATAATTTTCTTTACCCTTAACCCGAAAACCTTCAGGTTGCATCATGTAGATTTCCTTATCCAAATCACCGTGAAGAAAAGCAGTCTTGACATCCATCTGTTCAACCTCAAGATCAAGACTAGCAGCTAATCCAAGAACCACTCGAATAGATCCCATCTTCACAACCGGTGAGAAAATCTCATCAAAATCAATACCCTTTTTCTGGCTGAATCCTTTAACGACTAACCTAGCTTTGTACCTTGGTTGTGAAGTAAGCTCATCTGTCTTCACTTTGAATACCCATTTGTTTCTCAAAGCTCTCTTGCCTTTAGGTAACTTCACCAGCTCATAAGTATTGTTCTCATGCAAGGAATTCATCTCATCTTGCATAGCTTCACCCCACTCTTTCTTATGCTCATCTTTCATTGCTTCTGAATAACATTCTGGCTCTCCCCCATCAGTAACTAATACATACTCATCAGCAGAATATCTAACAGAAGGATGAAGGTCTCGGGTAGACCGCCTAAGTGGGACAAATGGGGGCACATCTGGTACTGGAATCTCTACCTGCTCCGGAGCATAATCATCATCAGTACCATGTTCATCATTATGAACATCATCTCCAACATGTTGTGGAGTAACTGGATCCAAATCAACAAGATCAGCACTAGTTTGAGGAACTGAATCTGTCTTCTCAACATCTTTTAACATCTGATCTTCTGTAAAAACAACATCTCGGCTTCGTACAAGTTTCTTCTGAACTGGATCGTATAACCTGTACCCAAAATCATCTTCACCATAGCCGAGGAATACACATGGCTTAGTCTTCATATCAAGCTTTGACCTCTCATCTTTGGGAACATGAACAAAAGCTTTACATCCAAAAACTCGTAAATGACGGTAAGAAACATCTTTGCCGCTCCAAACCCTGTTAGGAACATCAAAACGCAAAGGAACACAAGGGGTTAGATTAATAATATGAACTGCCGTATTTAAAGCCTCACCCCAAAAGGAATCGGACAACCCTGCATGTGAAAGCAAACATCTAACTCTCTCAACCAAAGTTCTGTTCATCCTCTCTGCTAAGCCATTCAACTGAGGTGTCTTTGGTGGAGTCTTTTGATGCCGAATACCATTCTCCTTACAATAAGCATCAAATCTGCCAATGTATTCACCGCCATTATCAGTCCGAATACACTTGAGTTTCTTCCCCGTTTGCCTTTCAACTAGTGTATGAAATTCCTTAAACTTTTCAAATACTTGATCCTTTGACTTTAAGGTATAAACCCACACCTTCCTGGAATGATCATCGATGAATGTAACAAAGTAGGAACATCCACCAAGTGTCCTAGTCTTCATAGGCCCACAAACATCCGAATGAACTAGATCAAGTATGTTCTCCATTCGAAAAGGAGAATGACTCTTAAACGCAACTCTGGTCTGTTTCCCTGCCAAACAGTGAGAATGCCTGTTGAACAAGATAGACATCCCGACAACACATTCTTCTTGAACAAGATAGACATCCCCTTTTCACTCATGTGGCCAAGTCTTTTATGCCACAACTCAGTAGAATCAACATTGTCCACTGCGTTAACAATGTTCTGGATGATCTTCGGACGCGTGATGTATAATCTTGAGTCTTTCTTGCCTCTTCCCACTATCATAGAACCAAGAGTTAGTTTCCAAATACCATTACCAAAACCGTTATAGTAACCATCATCATCAAGAATGCCTGTTGAAATAACATTAAGTCTCATATCCGGAACATGTTTTACATTATGCAAAACTAACTCCATTCCCGTGTCAAATTTCAAACAAACATCTCCAATACCAACGATCTTTGATAACCCGGCATTACCCATCCTAGCAAATCCATAGTCACCTGGAGTGTAAGATGAGAAGTGATCTCTACAAATTGCAACATGACATGTAGCACCACTATCAACAATCCAACTCGTGTCATCATGAGTAAGATTGATCATATCATAATCAATACAAACAAAGAACTCATCTGTGATAGCGTTAACTTCAACCTTATCATCATCACCACCATCATTTTTCTTTTGTTTATTCTTGTCATATGCTTTTTTCTTCTCGTTCTTTAACTTTGGACAATACCACTTTGTGTGCCCCTTTTCATGACAATTATAACACTCAACATTAGCAAATTTACCTTTGCATGAGCTGCTACGATGATTGCCTCTTTTACCCTGACCTCTACTATGACTTCTCCCCCGCGTTTCTGTGACCAAGATATCTGACTGTGAAGAGGAACCTTGTGACTTTCTTCTCATCTCTTCATTCAAAATACTACCCTTAGCCAATTCCATGGTGATAGTACCATTCGGTGCAGAGTTGGACAAAGATGTCCTAAAAGTCTCCCAAGAGTCCGGTAATGTACCAAGTAACCAGAGACCCTGAATCTCATCCTCAAACTTGATACCCATACCTGCAAGCTGATTTATAATACCCTGATATGCATTTAGGTGATCTGTAATAGGAGTCCCATCATGATACTTCAAAGCCATCATCTGCTTAATTAAGAACAACTTGTTATTCCCAGTCTTTCGTTCATATAACTGCTCAAGCTTTTTCCATAAGGCTTTAGCATCAGTCTCCCCAGTAATATGATTCACAACATTATCATCAACCCACTGCCGAATATACCCACATACTTGTCTATGCAAAATTTTCCATTGAGCATCAGATTTTTCCTCAGGTTTATCCTCAGTAAAAACAGGCAAATAATAATCTTTCACATAAAGAAGATCCTCCATTTTACCTTTCCAAACATGATAATTTAAACCATTTAAACTAATCATTTTACTTGTATTAGCTTCCATCTTTCACACAAGTCAAATCAAATAACCTAGCTCTAGATACCAATTTGATGGGAAAATAATCACAACGGGCAATCTACAAAGCGGAAACAAACCCGTTTGACAAGCATTTCCCGACCCGTATGAACCCGTGAGGAAACTAACAAACAAGCTATATCAAAACCAACCTAAATCAGTCCCAATTTAGTACCAAATCAGCTAATAACAATAATCGAGCACACACAATACACACGAGAATTTTTTTACGTGGAAAACCTCTCAAAATCGAGAGTAAAAACCACGGGACTCGTAAGCCACTTAAATTCCACTATCATCAACAAAGAGAACAATACAATAGGTCTTCTCTAGATCATATAGAGGTATACAACATCATCATACTCTTGAACTACAACAATCAACAAGTATATGAACAACCTAAAAAACAAAAGAGGAATTATCTCACCCAAAAATCTGCTCTCTGTTCCAGCAGCAAGAACACGACCTACAGACCTTATTAGACGAATTCAACGGTTGAAAATGTTGGCACTGATGTCAGGAAGACACAGTCCAAAAATTGTGAAGATTCAACGGTCGGATCTCCGGGAATCGAAGGTTTTCTGGCCTGCTGTCACTGTAGACGGGAATTGGGGTTTTGACTCTTTTTCTTGATCTCTCTTGCACTCTTGATAATGAAAAACAGCTGCAACTTGATGTTTTAAGATGCCCTCCTATGCTTGACCAAGTCAACCAAGCAATGGGCCTAATTTTGTTGGGCTTGGGCTTGTTAATACTTACTCATATTTGGAAACCCAATAACAAAACCCAACAATTAGCACAAGTTTCAAGTGGATTGGTTGCAGGTGTTTTTAGTATAATGTCTGCTTTAATGGTTGGTGACTTTGTAATGGAAGGACGACATGAATTAGAGTATGTGTGGTTACATTTAACCCGAAGTTTTTCATTGAGGAATTTGTTAAGCATGTGTGCCTCTCTGGTTTCGGGTCATAAAAGTTGGTTGATAGAGGAATTTAGTGACATTCATTCTCTTCTAGGTGGATTTCAGTTAAACCTGGCTAAGTTTACTTATTTCACTGAAAAGCATAAGGTGACCGTTATCGGTCATATAAATCCGCTCGTGACGAAGATAGATAAAATAATGGTGAGTATTGAAAATATGAGTAGCCATGTTCATAAATATAATCATGATATAGTGGAGCCAGGAATAAGTTTGGGATTAATCGAATAAGCCCGAGTAAAATGAGTCTTTCTGTCAAACGGGAATAGTATTGTACTCATTCCATCCTTAATTTATTGCTCACTTTTTTTTTCACTTCATATTTCAAATTAATTGTTCACCTTACAAATAGATAAAAATAATAATGTAAAGTTCTTTTATACCCTAAATGTAGAGGTGAGCATGGTACATGAAATAACGAAAAAACTCCAGGACCGAACTTAACTGGAATTGAGCATTCTCCAGGAGTTATGGTCGGTCAATGGCGGAAGTAGACATTTTTTTTCACTGGGGGCAAAAAATATTAAAAAAGCATAGCAATTTTTTTGGGGCAAAATTTGGAGGTTTTTAGGCAAAATTTGAAGGGTTTTTTTTTTTTTTTTTTGCAAAATTTGAAGGTTTTTGAACAAAATGTAAAGTTTTTTGGACAAAATTTGAAGGATTTGGGGCAAAATCTTGAGACCTTGGGGGCAAAATATGAAATGGGGCGGTTCTTTTTTCAGAACCAAACCGATATTTTGGGGGGGGGGGGGGGGGGGGGGGGTTCTCGGTCCTACTTTTTGCTATTAAACCGAGTTAGTTTGGTCTGATCTCGTACAACGCACAGTCCTAAACACGTTTTCTCCAGATGTGTTATACGCTAGATTTGATCCATAAGGTTCAGTCTACATCCGAGTTTAACTCTTCGGCCCTGTGTACCGTGAACAATCCCAATGTGAGATGATGATCTCAACAAGGGTGGTCAAACGTTGACCCGCCATCATTGGGCTAGCCGGTATTAATGGCTCAAGGGAGGTGTTAGGATTTTATGTTCATAGAACGTTACTTCTAACCGTTTAGTAAGGGATTAAGAAGCTGTTAAGATTCCGATAGCGCGTGTTAATCACTAGGTGATGATCATATAATCGTAAGTGATTTTGTGAGTGCAAATGTGTGTAGTATATGTGTAGGACGGTAGATTTTTATCTTTAAATGAGGGTTTGATGCCATTTTTATAATCAAGAATCTTTGTCCTTTAGTGCCAAGTAATTGGACAAAAGGAACATGCTCTTGCCACGTCGTACTATGTGGTCTGCATAAGTTGCAAAAGTGTAAGTGGTCCCTGCGCAGTCTGCCAGCTTTCTGCCACAACCGTCGTGCAGACTGCCGCACGATCTGGTAATCGTAGAATGTTGGGATCGTGCCAACCACCTCGGGTGTCTTTTGTTGGTTTGTGCTTTTCTTGTAAACTGTATCCGATAGTCCTTGATGCAATATTGTCGACAATTCTGGTTTAACGCAGGTAACGTCGTTTTAGGAGCGCATATGTCGATGGCGCTTGACGGGTCATGAGCGCATCATACTTATGGCGCATTGTAATACTGTAAGCATAGATGGTCGTGCTTATGTTTTTACTTGGTAACTTGTTGACTATACATTGTTAGGCACGCGCCAATCACATGTGGTGCGTGTATATGAGGTATGCAAATATACGCATCATTATACCCATACATGATAAAAAGGTCACGGGTTTCGTAAGATTTACACATTGGAAACAAGATAATTCTTAGTCAAATATTAAGCTTAAGAACTCAACACAATATCTCCAAACCCTTGTAATTGACATAAAGACTCAGTCCAAACGACACCATAAGGCCGTGTTTGGTTCATGAAATCCTAAAGGAATTTGATGGAATTGGAATTAAATTTCTTAAACCGCTCTGTTTGGTTGACATATTTTGAAAGAAATTAAATTCCTTGAAATCTTAAGATTCCTTCATCTATGGAATGTTCATTTCATCAAAATGTTGATGCATTTGAATTTCTTCCGACATTGAATATATGAAAAATCAAAACATCCTCAAATATGTATGTTCATATTTTACGTACATTTCGACTCATGTTTTCAACAAGCGTTTCAACCCTCTTTTTAGAGGCGTGTTTCGAGTCGCGTTTTTTATTCACGTTTTTGATTCGCGAATCTGAAAACTATAAACGAAACCGAAACCGAAACGCGAGTTTGAAAACGAAAACATAAAATTGAAAACATAAAATTATTTGTATAATTTTTGAGTTATTTTATAAAATGGAGTTCAATTCAATTTCATGTCAATAAAAAACACAATTTTTCACATTTCGTAGAAATTATCAATTCCAGTTCTTTCGGATTCTAATTCCTTTGACAAATTCCGTTCTTTAAAAAACCATTTTTTAAACCAAACGGGGCGTAAGTTCCTAGATCAAGAATCCCCCCCCCCCCCCCCCCCCCCAAAAAAAAAAAAAAAGAAGCATTCTATAACCCCAACTTGCATACTTTATAATACGTATGTAGTATATGAGTGTATGCATTGATTGACAGCCAAATATTACCTTCATCTCAATAAAACAAGCATGCATATCATTAACAATAGTGCTTTTGTGAATTGCAACAGCGAGAAACCACTGTTGTAAGATTCCGAAGTTTTACCCTTTAGATTCTAAGGTACAGACATTACAGCTATACAACAACCCTCACTAAATTAACTGGACTCCAGTCCAGACAACTAAACTCGTAATCCAAAACAATAAGTAAGACCTCCCTTTATTTTCTTCCAACTTTACATATGGTGGCTGGCCGGTTATCTTTGTGTCTCACTGTTGATGGTGTGGTGGTTAACTCCTCGGCTACGTCCAAGGTCAAGGGCAAGAGCATATCGTCTATCCTTGGTGCTATGCCCCGTCATTTTAAATCAACTTCCACTTAAACGGGATACTTGTAGCCTGAATTTCGCTTGCTTCAGTAGTTTTCTTTTACTAAATTAGGCAAGAGTCATAGGTCTTGTAGAAGGCTTCGATTCAAGGAGGGGGTACAATTGTGATCCCAACACTCATATAGTCGGCTGCAAATTCTTCATCGTTCTTACCCAACATATCTTTCAAGCTGCACTCACAGTTCATACCTTTTATCACCCAAAATCTGGGCTTTATCTTCTTCTCTAGTGAGTAGCTAAAATATCTTGGATACTCAACCACCTCTTTTAATGACTTTTGCATTGTGTTTACTAGAAACTCGTATTTGGGTCTTAAAACCTCTTCGATACTATAACCAAGCAATGGAGAGAATCTCCCCACCATAAATGCAATTTCCCTTTTTGATAGCCCAATCTTTGACAAATACATCATTCTGCAACAATCAGATCATCTTCAAATGTGAAATAAAATTTACTTGGAAATCATTATACTAAGAAAGGAGTAACATGGAGGGCAAGGTTTTGTGCAAATTAACATTTGACTGAACATGAAAGATGTTCTTACCTTGGAAGTAAAGAATTATTCACGTCACAAACAAAAAACTCCGGATATTTTCTGATTACACGAGGAAGATGGTTGTTAGAAACACCAAGTTCATAAAGAAATTCAACTTTCTTCTTGAGAGTCTTATCAATGTTGGTCGTAAAAATTTCAGGACAGCGGCTAACCATCTTTCCAACAGCTTCTTCTTCAAGTCCCAATCCTTTTAAATATGAAACCACCTGTTGGTTTACACAATTATAACTTATAATCGAATATTGACCATACTACCCTTATAATTATTCAATGCAGAATCAGCAGATACTTCAATAACCAACCTGGCAAAATTCTCGTGGTTTCTGTATAAGTAGTTGAGGACTAGTAGCAATAACTTTGTGCATCATTTTTTCTGTAACACCTAATTCCCGAAACTGATCGATCATCAGCTTCAGTTTTACACTTGAGCAGCCTAAAAGAAGTGGCCAACTCTTAACTGCATGAAAGATGCTAACTTCTTCCACCTGTCATTAAATTTAATTGCAGTTCATTAGATAACATCATAAAGGAATCTTCTGCAATGAGAGATATCATACATACGTATGTAATGAAACCAAAGAAATGGTTACAAAAGGATAGTTTGCAAGACACTAACTATTAAAAAATATACTAATTTTCCCTCGTCACTAATTTCTACAATTTTATAGGGTGTAGGTGTTCATTATAATCTTCTCTAGTTCATATAGCCTAGATTAAAAAAAAAGGTAAAAACAGATAGAAGAAAATGTGTTTGTAACTTTGTATGTAAAACTGTGATAAACACAAAAGGTAAGACCTTGGAACAATTGACATTTTAGACCAATGCAACTGCAGAACCCACTGTCACATAGTGAGCCCCTTGATAAATATGCTATGAAGCCAAGAGAAAATAAAAAGAATATAACTTTGTTATCAATGTTCTAATATGGTGCACAATTGTACCATATTAGTTCTAGCCTACCATGTAATGATGCTTGTTCTTTACATACCTTCTCAGCATATAAAAAAGCAACTATCTCCTCATAATGTTTTTGGATGCTTGTAGAAAGAATCCAGGGATACTTGAGCAACATCTTACCGAACTCTGTATCTTCACCACATACCTAAATTTTGATACTTATAAGTGAAGGCAATAACGACATACAAAAGAGCTTATCTAGTAACCAAATTAAAACTATCTGAAGATTTTTTGGATGACACATTACAGATAATGTAACGTGAATTGCATTTTATATATTTGTCACTTTGTCATCATGAAGGCTGAGTTATGGAAGCTTTGACATTTTAATGCAATTAAAAGGAAGTTCAGATTTTTAAGCATAGAGATCCAGATAACTGGTTCACAAAAGTCATAAACAACAGCAAATATTACTTTACAAGGAGTCTAAAGAGTTGTTTACTACTTGAGTTCCGTATCAAAGACCACACATCCATCTGTAGCTTATGAAGCACTTTTGTATGAATAATTAAATAAGTTCCTATTCACCTCATTTTAAGACTACTGTTAGTTTTGTTTAGTTGAAGCATTTAGATTAAATCATTTCAATATAGATTGCTTTTTCCATTTGAGTCATTGTGGCCATGGATGCTTGCAATAGAGCGACAAACTCATGGCACATCATCAAGAATTATAGTCATTACCAATACATAGGGTTAATGATCTCATACAAGTAAAACACCAATTATGGACTTACGTATTCCATGACATATTATCTAACTGCATAAGTAGAGAGCGAACAAATGAACACACCTTTTTATAAACCTGCATTGATGGTTTAAGTTGCTTGTCAATATCATAGAAAAGTATTGGAGGGTAGAGCAAAAGAATATTTCTTATGCGACCCTTAGGGACTCCAATATTTTCAAGGAAAGCTATCATAGGCACGATATTGGATTCAACAGACAACAAAAGAAGGCGGGGAAATGATTCTATGAGGTAACGGAATGAGCCATCTCCAGAAGCCAACAGATGTAGGCCCCCACGCCTCGCTTGAATCTACATCAATCCAATTATAACCAATGAAAGCTTATATCATAATGTGAGCTAAAAATATGCACACATACGCACATACATACCTTCTGAAGAAATGAGAAGGTGTGCTGCAAATCATCATCAACAACGGGTACTGACAAGTGCATCATCATTCGACGAGCAGTAATTGCAATTGAGACGTTTCCATCATCGAATAAGAGTTTCTTAAAATACTTGACCTATAAGCACACAAATAACAATTAACAAGTAAGCTTTAGGATTTTAAGTTTTTAAGGTTTAAGAGTATAATACCTTGTTGAGAAGGGTATGAGCCGGAATGTTGGATAGATAACGAGCGATATGAATAGCGGAAGGCAATGGAAGACCCACCATGCTTTCTAACAAAGCAACTAAACCCTTGTCCCCTTTCTGTTTTCCCATTTCATAAACCTTTTTCTTATAATAATTCTTGTTCTTATAATAGTAGTCAATATTATCTTGTTTAGAAGATTGTTGTTGTTGTTGAAAGAGTAATTGATCATCAACACTATCTATTAACATTTGGAGATAATTGGGTGATTTCATCGCTATTTCTACCGATTCCTCTTCCGATAATCCGTTTTCTCGTAAAATATCACACACAGCTTCTCTTGCTGTTTCGTGCTTTTTCGTTTCATCATCATTATCAACATCATAATCATCAGTATTACCATTAGTACTATGATAAGAAAAAGAAATAGAGACAGGAGGACGTTTGTGGTGAAAATAATAACAATTACAATTAACATCAGTAAGTTGTTTAGGTCTACTATTGAATTGAAAATGATGAATTAGGGATGATGATGATGACGATAAACTGCGAGGAGAATAATGGAGGAGCATCGAATTAGTTTGAATAAGGACCGCCATCATATCTGCTGCCCTAAAACTGGCTGCAAACCCTAAAATTGGAAAGATATGTATGTTACCTGAAGATGATTACGTGTGAATTCTATCGATAGAACGAGAATAACAACCTTAACTCTTATATTAGATTGAATCTTTTATTGGGAGAAATAGAAAAAAGATTTTCAGGTGACCGGCGATAATTGTAGCTCCGGTGGTGGCTGAGGAAAATAAGCGGAGAAAAGGGTTTTTTAGGGGTTTAACAGGTATCTCATCCTTTTATCTTTCGCATTTTTACACTGTACAAAAAAGAAATGAATTAATGTAAGAAAGAACAGTACTAGACTGAATATTAGTCACTTATTTAGTTTTTTTAGTTAAGCGGAAAATCAAATTAAACTGAAATAAATGGCTTTAAAATTATATAAGTTGATTGATGATGATTTTTGAAGTAAATGGTTTATAAGTACAAGTTAATCTTCGGCCAAGTGACTTGGTAAACCTTTATAATTTTCGGTTTTACAGCTCTAGTTTCTTGCTTTAGTAGTAGTTTATAAAATTCTGTTATTTAAAAATTTTTGTGAATTGAATATTTCAACAAATATATTATAATTCATAAGTTATTATAAAATTATATCGATTAAATGTATATTTTAAGTTGTTTGTAAGGATAAAAACATTACGTTATGTTAGATATATATGTAGTAATAGTAATAGTAATATCATATTACCGCTGATAATTTAGTCATATACAAATTGATAGATAGTTTCCCCTTCAATGTGTTTAATTTTAGGCGAAATACGAGTAATAATTATAACAAAGTATTCTTTAATTTTTCATCGCTATCCTTTCTTCACCATACCTTTCACTTTTAATTAGAACTCTAAAAAAGAGTTGTAGTGAAATACTTGAAAATGTGTTTCTGAGCTTACAAAAGTGTAACATATTGGAGCATATGATATGACATGTTTGGACATAGAGACTATTGTTTATATCTAACCGGTTCGTTTGTAAACTTTTTGATTAGATATTCAAACCAAGTTAATACCTATATATACTAATTGGCACCTCGTTTTTTTTTTTTTTTTTTTTTTTTTTTTTTTTTTTTTTTTTTTGAAAAGCAAGAAGGACTTATATTAAACAATCACGAATAGTACATGGTTGACTGGGCACCCTTAACAGCACGATACATCACGAAAGAAATAAGGAAAACAAATTACATCGCCGTAAGCTAATTGCAAAGATTGCAACTAACAAAAGGAGTTAAAACTAAGGGTGTGAAAACCATTGTAGCCAATCCATAATATGACCCTTGCAACGTCGTGAAATCCAATCATATGAAAGAACTTGAACCTCGCTAAATAAAGATGAGACCGTCTCGAGCTTATTCTTGAACACCTTTGCATTTCTATTCTTCCATAGAATGTAACAAACCACCCAACAAACCGCTTGCCATTGATTCTTTTTATGATCCAGTGCTACACAACCGAAAGTACCATTAAAAATATCCTCAAACCCGAATATAGCCGAATTATACCCCCACCATTTAAGAACTTTAGCCCAAATGTCTTTTGCCACTTAACAGGGAAAAAGTATATGCTCCACCGTCTCAATGTCACCATCACAAATCGGGCAACTCACACTATTCAAGTCGATGCCCCGTTTATCTAACTCGAATCTTACCGGTATACGTCCTAATCTCGCCCGCCAAATAAACACCTCCACTTTTTTTGGAACCAAACCATTTCCCAACGATTCAATAGAATTAACCGCACGTGGTAGAATGACTTTGTCGACAAGAACCGAACAGTCCTTGACCGTATAAATGCCCTTCGAATTAAGATTCCAGCTCCAACAGTCTTTTTTACCTTCGGTCAGCTGCAAGTTCCGAACAGTATCACGCAACTCATTTAGTTCACTATTCGTTCGGCACATCGGTGGATAGGCCCAATTGCCGAGCCCATCTCCCTTAAATTCTTCGATTTTGCTACTGATGTTGATATCTTTGTCAATCTCTAGCATGTGCAGTCTTTTGAATCTGTCCTTAAAGCTTGCGTTCCCCACCCAAATGTCATCCCAAAAAGAAGTGCTTTTCCCGTCCCCGATTGAACGCATGAAAGAATTAGAGAAAGAAATCCCTAACCCGTCCACATGTTTTCCTGCATCACAAATAGAATTCCAAAAGCTAGCGTGTGGATTCCGGGCAAGCCCGTTACCAAGCACAAGACCTCCATTAGAACCATAAATGCTACGAATAACGGTGACCCACAAAGTGTTAGTTTCGGTTTTAAACCTCCACCACCACTTACAAAGAAGAGCCAAATTTTTACCTTTTAAGGACATGATATTTAAACCTCCTTCTTCGTGAGGAAGAAGGATTTTTTCCCACTTAACCCATGACATTTTAGAATTAGGACCCGTCCCGCCCCAAAAAAAATTTCCGTCTCACACTCTCGAGAGAATTAAGCACACAAGTAGGGGCACGAAAGAGCGAGAAGTAATAGAGAGGTAGGCTAGAGAGAACCGACTTAACTAAAGTTAACCGTCCATCGAAAGAAATCATTTTTGCTCTCCAATCCGCTAACCTCTTGTTAAATTTCTCGATCACCGGGAACCAATCATTCAATTTCTTCATCCTATTACCCACGGGAATACCCAAATACATGAAAGGCAATCGACCGCCGAGACACGAACACCAAGACGCAAGAGCTTCCACGTTATCATTACTAATGCCTATCCCAAATAATTGACTTTTATTATAATTAACCTTCAACCCCGAAGCCCGTTCAAAACATTCCAACAAGTACATTAAATTTCGCGCATTACGTCTACTCCATTCGCCCAAAAAAATCGTATCATCCGCATATTGCAAATGGGAGATGACGACTTTATCTTTACCCACCTCCACCCCGTTATACATTCCTCTCTCAACCGCCACTTTCGTTAGGATTTTAAGTCCCTCCGCTGCAATAATAAAAAGAAAAGGCGATAAAGGATCACCTTGGTGAACGCCCCTTTTAAGATTAAACTCACTTGTCGGAGACACGTTTATGAGAATTGAGATTGTAGCCGATTTAAGACACGAGGAAATCCACTTGCACCATTTGGTACCGAACCCCATACATTTCATCACTTCAAGAAGATAATCCCAATTAAGCGAATCAACGGCTTTCTCGAAGTCTACCTTAAAAATTAGGCCGTGCTTTTTGTTTCGTTTAAGATCTTCGACCACTTCATTAGCAACTAACGCACCATCAAGAATATACCTACCCCCAAGAAACGCACTTTGTTCCATCCCTACAAGACGAGGTACCACTTTACGAATTCTCAAGGACAACATTTTCGCGATAATTTTATAATAACTGCATATAAGACTAATCGGACGATAATCACTAAAACTCAACGGATCCGATTTCTTCGGAATAAGGGAAACAAAAGAAGCATTGTAACCCTTTGAAAACTCACCAAAAACCCAAAACCAGTTGATTGCACGTATGGACCAAAACTTTTTGAAAAAACCAAAGTTGAACCCATCCGGTCCCGGGGCCTTCGAACTACCACAACATTTGACCGATTCCCAAATTTCCTCTTTCGTGAAGGGAGCTTCTAAGAGCTCATTATCCGCTGATGTAATCGATTCAGAAAACAGCCCTTCAAGGCTTGGTCCATCCGAATTATGCACCTCGAAAATGTTCTTAAAATGGTTGAAAGCAACTTCTTTGATTGTGTTAGGATTTTCACACCAAGACCCGTTAACATTAATCCCCCGGATGTTGTTTTTATTATATTTTCTCTTTAAGGAATTATGGAAATATTTTGAGTTTTCGTCTCCATCAAGCATCCATCGAACACGGGCTTTCTGCTTTAGCATCACTGTCTTAATTTTTTCCTTTTCCATCCATGTTTTTCTCGAGTTTAGCCATTTAGCTTGCTCTTCATCATTTAAACAACCTACTTCAGCTTTCAATTCAAGATCCGTTACTACCTTTTTAACCGACTCAATCTCACTATCAAGCTTACCAAAGTGAACTTTACTCCATTCTTTAAGGTCACCTTTTAATCTTTTTAACTTGTTACGGAAAACGCAATCCTTCCGGTTACCCCCCATTGGACCAGACCAAGAATCGGCAATAACCTTGTCAATACCCTCAACCAGGAACCAATCATCAAAGATTTTGAACGGTTTAGGCCCAAAATCCACCTCACCATCCGACAACAAAATAGGACAATGGTCCGATACACTTCTATCTAAAGCCACCACTTTTAGATCGGTCCAAAGGTTAAGAAAGTCGTCCGAAACCAAGAATCTATGTAGCTTACTCATTTTCATCCCATCATCACTAACCCTAGTAAATTTCCTCCCACCCAAAGGAATGTCCACTAAACTATTTCTGTCAATGAACTCGTTAAAACTCTTAGCCCGATTCTCAAAAAATTCACAATTCAATCTTTCCGACTTATCTCTAACCTCGTTAAAGTCCCCACAAATGACCCACGACACACCATCAATACACAAAATCTTGTCAAGCGAATCCCAAAATTTACATTTGTTAGCGTCATCATGCGGACCGTACACATTGACAATAATCGATTCATTACCCGACTTTTTCCATTTTCCCCGTATAGCAATAAAAAAGTCACCAATTAACTCACTAGAAACCTCGAAGATGTTTTTATCCCAAATTAATAATTGTTCGCCCGACTTACCAACCATTTCTTTTTGAACATACCCACAATCAATAGAACCCCAAAGCCCGAATAACCAATTGTCGACTAGGCTATGACATTTCGTTTCTTGCAATGCTAGAATAGAGGGCCTTTCTATGAAACATAAGCTTTTAACATCACCAAATTTACTTTCTTTCCCGGACCCGAACCCACGAATGTTTAAGGAGATAATCTTCATTAATAGAAAGAAGATACGAACAGAGAAAAAAAGACACTTACGTATCTTTCTTGGTCCATTTTAGACCAAGATTGGTGCTGAATTCCTCTACTCCAATACTGCTTTCCGATATCAATTGGCTCACCTCCTTTTTCTTGCTATTCCTAGACGACGATGACTTCTTACTCAGTTTCAATCTTCTACTACCACATGTCACACAATTAATCCCACTTGGTTCCTCAACGCCTTTTCCTTTCCTTTCCTATTCGATCTCTTCTACTACCACATGTCACACAATTAATCTTCTACTACCACAGTTTCAATCTTCTACTACCGCATGTAAAAATTTTGATGAAGCTTTCCAGTTGCCGATGGAATTCCAGCAGCAATTGGATGAATCAGAAGCGTAAACAACCCCTTTACTTGCTTTTTTAGGCAAATAGTTGTTAGCGGTATCCATAACATTCAAAGAGGATGAATCACCGGAAATCTTAGCCTTCTCCACCCCGTCACCACCGAAATTCTTAACAGGACTGTTACAATCATCTTCATCCGTTGAGCAATCGGTATCACCGAGGTCCTCTATCACCACATTATCTCTTGGATCGGCCCAACTAATGACATTAGAATTATTTTGATTATTAGGCCCATCAACACTAGTCTCCTTTGCTGGATTATCACGAGTTACTGGGCCAGATTTATTAGCATTGAAGTTGGGCCCATTTAAGTTGAGGTGAGTTGGCCCAACACTGGCATCCAAATAACAACCCTCAAGGTTTACTTTTTTACCCGAGACGTTTGAGTTGCCAAGCAAACTATCATTCTTCACCTTGGTAACTGGAATCTTGGACTTGGAGAGATTTGCGGCTACAGTGATTCTTTCACGTTGGATAAAAAAGCATCATCATTAATATCTTTATCAAAAAGTTGCTTAATTCCAATGCAGGAAGACCCATCGTCTTTCACCTGCACTGGTAAGCCGCCATGACCGCCACCAATCTCCTGACCTTTTTTCAATCGAAACTCCCCATCTTCAAGTTCATCGGAAGCTTCATCACCGGACAAAGAATCCGGAATTCCTTCCTCATCTTCTGAACTATCCCAATCCGACTGTGAAACATTTTCCAAATCAAGTTCTACTTTATCATCACATTCAAGAATACCAACATGTTTGCACCATATGCCTGCCACCAATTTTACTATTCCATTGATGCGTTCGTCATTCTTAGTATGGATCAGGACTTTTCCGAAAACTAGATTTTGATTCCCATGAATAATAATGCAATTTTTGAACTCCAGGGCTGGCCCCCACCACTCCGCAATTGATTTAAAGATACTACAAGACCAGTATTTGAACGGAACCTCTATGATCTCGACCCATGTTAATCTACCCGAATTGACTGAAAGGCCATCCCACAGCTTTAACTCATTAAAACACTTTTTCACCGGCGAATTAACATCACTTACAATATTTTTGGCCATAACACTGTTGGCACATATCAGTAACACATGTAAGCCACCAATGTACTTAATATGTATACCATCTAATCCGTTTACCAGCCCTATCATGGAAATAAGGTTAAGTGCACCAAAGTTTTTCAGTTCACCAACGATAATACAATCTTCCATCCCAACCAATGGAGAGTTATCTTCAACCTCCACCGTACGAAACCTTTCAGCTTCTTCCGATTCCCAGGCCTTTCTCGATCTAGATTTGGTCAGCAATGTTCTTAAATCTTCTACAGGTTTAGGTTCATTGAATAACCTAGATTTAGATCCGCCAAAAACCTCATTAAGAGCAGGGAAATCATCTCCACGACTAGTGCCCATCTTTGATGACCCCTTCGGTATCCAGACAGCACCACCAGTATTACCTTTTGTTCCATTACCTTGAAAAACAGGCCTGGTATTGAAACGATTTGAGTCCGGGTTATGCAAACGATTGACGGCTCGAAAAACCCTAATTGGCCTTGAATCAAACTTTATGCCTTCTAGTCGACGAAGAAGCTGTGCCTCATCTCCAACACCATGGAACCTGGCAAAAGAGAACTTGAGTCAATTTCTTAGTCGTTTGCCTGCCAAGTAGATGTCCCTAAGATCACCGAATTGCTTGAAGACCCGCCAAAGATCAGAAATGGCCCAATGGTCACCGAAATTAAAAAACATAAATGAAGTCAAACGATGCCCGAAAAACTTTGTTGTCGTTGGAACCATAGGCTTTCCCTCTCCACGATCTCTCTGCCCTGTCGTACTAAACCTGTGTGCATGACTCTCTCTCCTCTCACTCTCTCTACTCACACTCTCTCTCACACACATGATTTTTTTTATTTTTTAAATTAAGAAAAAGGATAAAATGGAATTGAATTGAATTGAAGAAAGTAGAGGTGCAAGAAATTGAAGTACGCTGATGATCAATAACCTAAACCGCCATTGACGTATCAATTGATGCGCACAGACTATTGACTACAGGCAGCTATCAATTGAAGCAGAATTAAGTAGAAATTAACGAAAAAACACGACAACCGAGGTTGTTTAGATCAATTACTATCGGAAGCTGATGAAAATAAAGGATCAAAACACGAAGTGAGTATTAATTTGCGTACTGAAATGAATGATTGAAAACTAGGGTTTTGAATAATGAAAAAGGAATAAAGGTGAGAAAAGGGGGAAATACAAAACAAGCAGAGATATAGCTACAAAATCAAACAGATCCACAGAAACATAGATGCATATGGAATATATTCATGAAATTAGTGATGAAAAAAGAAGAATTGGACGAACCTTGATGCAAATTAAAAGAAGAACGGCCAACCAGATCGGTGGAGAGGTCGGGCCGTCGGAGGTCAACGATGCATTCCTCATATTTTTCAGTGCGAAGAAGTGAGGTTTTGATGATGATATTGTTTGTTTCAATCGATTTGTTTAGACTGTGTTGGTGCTTGGTTAATTTTAATCAATGTACCTCGTATTCTTTTTAAGTAGGATTTTGCTAACATATGTCTGTAAGATATGTTAAGGTGTGTTTTTACGTGTTTGTATGGGGTCATATATGTTTATTGTTAGTGTAGTGTTGCATTTATTGATATGTCGTGACCTACGTCCTGAACTCTGCACATCACTCCAAGGTACGTCTTTTTTTTTACTGTTATATATATATATATATATATATATATATATATATATATATATACTGCTCTATTAAGTAAGTCATCGGAAAACTTGATTTATTGACAACTTTACTGCCGCTTAAAGCCTAAATTAAATTTCAGGCATGATCTAAAATCCATGAAAATTTGATTATACCATTTTCATGACGTTTATTTTATTTTATTTTATTTTTATTTGTTATCGCTCACACACACACACACACACATATATATATATATATATTGTAAAGACCCGTCCTAATCCATAAGAACGAATACAATAACATATGATTACATCGCGAGGTATTTGACCTCTATATGATACATTATACAAACATTGCATTCGTTTTAAAAGACAAACTTTCATTACATCGAAAGTTGACAGGCATGCATACCATTTCATAATATCCATCTATAAATGATCTAATCTGTCATTTACTTAATCATAATCTTTACTGAACTCAACGAATTGAATGCAACATCTTTTGAAATATACCATGAATGACTCCAAGTTATATCTTTAAAATAAGTAAATGCACAGCGGAAGATTTCTTTAACACCTGAGAATAAACATGCTTTAAAGTGTCAACCAAAAGGTTGGTGAGTTCATTAGTTTATCGTAATCAATCATTTCCATAATTTTAATAGACCACAAGATTTTCTTTATTCAATAATCATACACTCGAAAGTGTTTAAAAATCATTCATATGGATTGAACACCTGGTAACCGACGTTAACATAATGCATATAGAATATCCCCAAAACAGAAATCTATCTGTATTAACAACTCGAAGTACTAAAGCATACCATTTTCCAGTATGGGGGAGTTAGGGCCTGTAGATCTACCTTTAGGATTCACATCAATTAGGGTGTCTGTTCCCCAATTCTTAGGCTACCAAGCTAAAAGGAGTGATATTCGATTTCGATAATCCAACCATAGAATGTAATTTTCGAGTACTTGTGTCTATTTCGTCAAACATTTATAAAAGCAGCGCATGTATTCTCAGTCCCAAAATATATATTGCAGAAGCATTTAAAAAGGGAGCAAATAAAACTCACAATACAATATTTTGTAGTAAAAATATTCATACGACGATACTGAACAATCCAGGGTTGGCCTCGTATTCACGAACCTATATCATTTGTATATATATATATATATATATATATATATATATATATATATATATATATTAAAACATATAATCGTAACTGAACAAAATTATTTATTACATCTTTAATTTATATATTATGTATGTTTAATTTGTGTATATATTTATAATGGTTAATATTTATATAGTTATATTAATATATCCATATTTATATACATAATTTACTAATGTTATATTTAAAATCGAGAGTTTGTTATTTGTATGTATTTATATAAATAATATTAATAGGTTTGATACATATAGTTATGTGAAATTTTAATATAATTATAGTATATGTAACAAGTATATTTTATGTACAAAATATTTATTTGTTTTAAAAAAATAATAGTTTTTTTTATAATAAGGCTTTACTAATAATGATAATACTAACTTTATTAATAATAATGATAATACTAATAAAAATAATGATATTGTTAATAATGATACTTATTTTAATAATAATAATAATAATAATAATAATAATAATAATAATAATAATAATAATAATACTAATATTTATAAAAATGATATTAATACTCATATTAGTGAAATTAATAATGATTTGTATCATTTTCCTAATAATATTAACAATATTAATAGTTATAATCATAGTCATAATATTAATACTTATATTAATAACAATGATAAAGTCTAAAATTTCCATAATAATACTTTTAATGGTATTGATAAGGATAACAATAATAATAATATTAATGATAATACATTAATAATAACAATAATTTTAATCATAATCATAATCATAATCATAATCATAATAATAATAATAATAATAATAATAATAATAATAATAATAATAATAATAATAATAATAATAATAATAATAATAATAATAATAATAATAATACTCATCCTATTAATAATAACTAAGTTAATAATAATGATAATAATAGCATTAAGTAACAATACTAGTAATAACAATTAGAATAACAATAATAATGACAATAATAATAATATTAATATTAAGATAACTACCTCATAAAAATTGGCCTAAAGAAAATATAGTGACCATGGCAGGGCTCGAACCCGTGACCTCCCGAATACCGGAACACGCACACAACCATCTCTCCATGTCTGTTTTTCTGAGATTAATATATCCTAATTTAATTATATATCGAATCTATTTCATGTTCTTCTTTATCTCCTCTTTCTTCCTCACCCTTTCAATCGATTCCAAAAGATCAAACTAACATGATAATACATTATCTAAATGTTTTTATGACTCTTAACCAAAGTATAAACGAACCATAAGCTTTTGAGTTAATTGAAATATATATATATATATATATATATATATATATATATATATATATATATATATATATATATATATATATATATATATATATATATATATATATATAGAAACAGCGAGCTGTTGTCGTGAAGAAGAAAAAAAAATTTAGCTTTTGATTTTTAAAGACATTTTAGTTCAAGCTTCCCACACGAAAAAGATTGTAAATCCTTCCTAGTAACTATCTCAAACATCAATTTAATCTGAATTATCATGTCAAACTCGAATTTGATCAAGAACACAGAGTTGACTTTTAAGTTTTAAAACTTTGACTCAAGAATTCGAGCTCGATAGAACGAACTGGAACCTGAGATTTTGAGGAAACATTCATGACGTGATTTAAAACACTTCTGCACTTTTAGATTTTTAAATTGGATTCGTTTTCGAATTAAGAGCAAAAAGAGTTATACGAACACTAACAGAGATAAAAAAAATATAAAATCTGTTTGATTTCTTTTGGAATTGCAGTAGAAAAATTAAAGTATGCAAATGAGTGATTGACGCTACAATAATGTTAAATCAAAAGTTGTTTTGTAGTGTAAGGTTGGGCGACAGAACATCACGAGCAAGGGGAAGAAGCAGAAAACCATATAAAAAAATAAAGCTGACTGTGATATATATATATATATCGCGTACTATCTGTTTTTATCTGCAATTTATTTGAATATTCTTTAATTATATCTGTATTTATATATTTAGTCCTAATATTTGTATATATCATTATTTATCTGTATTTATGAATTATATGTATTTATCTATAATAACTAAACTTATTAATTAATACATATAACAATAATAATAATATTCTTAATATCATAACTATTAATAATAAATTTATGGTAATATAATGGTAATAATAATAATATTATTATTAATAATAATGATAACCATAACTATAGAATTTATAATAATACTAATATTATTAATGATAATAATAATATTAGTAATAATAATATTATAATAATTTATACAACAAATTTCATATCTATATGTTATGTATTAAAAATAATACTATTAATATTACTGATTTTAATATTAGTATTAGTATTGATAATACTTATGAAAGTAATAATAATATCCTTAGTATAACAACTATGTTTTTAATTTGTAATTAACTTTAATATATTAATATTTTGTAATATTCAATGATTATATATAATAACTTATTTTGAGTATTGAATTTTCATACATTTTAATATATACTACATTATACCTATAATAATATTCATGTATAGAAATCGTATACATATACATATATATTTATATATAGATTCTTTTTAATAACAACCTTTTATCTTGACTATATGTTGTTACATATTTAATTCTGATGATTAAATTCGTATTCAATTATTATATAATTTATATATATATATATATATATATATATATATATATATATATATATATATATATATATATATATATATATATATATATATATATTCATTTACAACACTTGTTCGCGAATCATCGGAAGTGGTCGAAGGTCAAATGAATTCATGTAAACAGTTCAAAACTTTTTGAGACTCAACATTATAGACTTTGATTATCGTGTCGAAATCACATAAAGATTAAGTTTAAATTTGATCGGAAATTTCTGGGTCGTCACAGTACCTACCCGTTAAAGAAATTTCGTCCTGAAATTTGAGTGTGGTCGTCATGGCTAACAATAAAAATGTTTTCACGACGATTATGAATTGATAAATAGAGTTTTATTACTATCGAGTAATATGGATAAAACAATTCGATTATTCGAAGCTTACGAATGAAGCTATCACTAAATAGTGAAATAAAGAAAATAAGTTTCGTCATAACTTTTGACGTTGTCTCGATTGAATTTAGAAAATAAGGTGTGTCTTAACTTTTGACGTAGAGGGTTGAATTCTGGAATTCAAAGGATTAAAGAAAATCTTCGAAATCTAAAAGATTTGATTCTTCGGGATTTAAGGAAATTAGAATCTTCTTTGATTAAATGCGATGATCTGTTTTGATTGTTCTGTCGGATATTTCACTATAAATTCACCCTCTTCGTTTCCTTTATATTCTGGAGTTCATACTTTTATTCTCTCTTCCCGACTTTAAGTCAAGCGAATAGTGGTCCAGAATTCGTAGGTATGAAGTTTTGAATGAATATGACTAATGTTCTAAGAGAAAGATTGTAATAGCACGATCTTGATTGGTTAAATTACCAGAAAGATAAAACTATCAAGAAAGATATATTCTTGATATGTTGGGAGATTAGGTAGAATGTAAGAGTCGTGTAACATGGCACATGATGACGTTATGTTCTGTGAATCATCACGTTCCATTAGAAACTCAGCATGACTTACTGTAATATAATCACGTTGATCAAGTGTCATTTTATTATACTAACTCATGCATCAATTTCCAAAATTACTTCAATAACATTCATATTTTAAGTTCGATTTTTTTTCTTCAGAATTTAGAAACTAAAACAGTTTCCTTTCTGATGTAACACTGATATCGCGAAGAGATAAATGATTTCAGATAAGAATAGTTATAAAAATATCTTCAGAATTATTGAAGATATTTATGACGATATTTTGGAATTTCTAAGATCGAAGGTTGATGAAGAAAATCCTTTCGCAAAGATTTAGAATAAATAAGGAGCAAGATATTCGCTGAAGAGTTCATCAGAAACAGAATCATCAAGATTCTTTAAATACAGGATTTGGTCCTTGTATTTGTCCTTGGTCTCCTTCATGGTTTGCTCGATTCATTTTTCAGAACTCAGAGATCTGATTCGTAAGCTAGAGTGCTTTTCAGAATTTCAGAATGAAAGTTCATAATTTTATGAGATAAATGTTATATGTATACATATAACTGTTGATGTAGAAATGCTACGAGATTCAAAATATTGATTGCTGATTTCCTGTAATTGGTATGGCAATTCTTGCTACAGGATGCGGATGAGTATATGATAAGACTTCAATAGATAAATATAGTGATTTGTCGGAGAGATTTAAGCCAAGGAGCAACGAGGTTGCTGGTACGTCTACTGATAATATGGTGGGATATAAAAGGTTCCCCGGTAGCAACAAAAGAGCACGCATATATATCAAGATTATAATAAGGCTAATCCGAATGAAAATCGAAGTTGACTTGCTGGAGCTGTGACAAAATTTGCTACTTTGAAAGGGATCGCAAAGTTATTTTCGGTAATAACAACGCCAAAGGAGCTAGCACAGATACGTGTTAAATGTTTACTCAAGTTTCGAGTGTTTTCAGGTGCATAACTATATGCGTCAATCTCTTCTTCCGTACATGAAGTGCGGTTGGTTCATCCTCTCAGTTGAGGTATTTTCAAGAATCATGAAAGGTTTGAACGCAGATTGTAATCGTCAAGATATAAATGAGGTTTAAGATGAAATCAAGTGGCAAACTTGAAGAAATGTTTAGTTTCATATGTTATAATCAATATTTTAATTCATTTTAATTGTCCAATGTTATTAGTCCACAGTTAGTAGTCCACAATTTGTAATTCAACAATTCATATATGGTTTAATATATTATATTCGAATTAATTAATACATGTCGTGACCCATTATATACATGTCTCAGACTCGATCACAACTCAAGGTATATATATTATTTTAGAATTAACCTCAACCCTGTATAGAGAACTCGATCATTACTGCATATAGAGTGTCTATGGTTGTTCCAAATAATATATATAGATGGGTCGATATGATATGTCAAAACATTGTATACGTGTCCCGATATTTAAAGTACGTAAAATAAATAACAGAAATTAAATGACGATAAATAAAATTGCGAGAATTTAAATTGAGATAAATAAATTGCGATAATTAAATTGCAATAAATAAATTGCGATAAATAAAATGTAATACGGAATTAACAGTTAGCTAGGAATAGTTAGCGTGGATTCTTAACAAAATTTCTCATAATTAATTTGTTTGTTTCTAACAAATTTTATTTTGTCCAATGTTTTCTTCATTATGCCACTTGTTGAATTCTGATAGGTCAAAATTCAATTATGAAATTGAATGAAAATGATTATTCTGCGGTGAACGGATACGTATATCTTGTGGATGTAAGTAGGATAATAAATGACTGTTGAATCAGATTGGAAGAATGTACAGTGTAATTTATTAATGTGAAATCTAAATATTCCTCGGGTATTACCTACCCGTTAAATTATTTTCACCATTAACAGTTTGTACAAAAGAATTTTTAATTACAATCTTTATGAAAACATATTTACATATATATTTTCTTCAGATGTAATCATGGATTTAATGAGTTAATATACTATTAAACTTATTTGGTTTACCGTCAAAACTTGAATACATAATCTCTAAAACATTAGAGATTACATAATCGCCATGAAGAACGAAGATAATTGATGTAGAACGATACGTAGAATGATGATTATACTCAAGGTACAGAATGAGATGTTGAGGCATGGATTGTTAATGGTACTGTTGGTGTAAAGACCCGTCCTAATCCATAAGAATGAATACAATAACATATGATTACATTGCGAGGTATTTGACCTCTATATGATACATTTTACAAACATTGCATTCGTTTTTAAAAGACAACTTTCTTCACATCGAATGTTGACTGCATGCATACCATTTCATAATATATCCAACTATAATTGACTTAATAATAATCTTGATGAACTCAATGACTCGAATGCAATGTCTTTCGAAAAAATGTCATGAATGACTCCAAGTAAGATCTCTAAAATGAGCTAATGCACAGCGGAAGATTTCTTTCGTACCTGAGAATAAACATGTTTTAAAGTGTCAACCAAAAGGTTGGTGAGTTCATTAGTTTATCATAATCATTCATTTTCATCATTTTAATAGACCACAAGAATTTCATTTTCATTTCTCATAAATATACGTCCCATGCTTAGAGATAAAAATCATTCATATGGTGAACACCTGGTAACCGACATTAACAAGATGCATATAAGAAGATCCCCTATCATTCCGGGAAATCCTTCGGACATGATAAAAATGAATTCGAAGTACTAAAGCATCCGGTACTTTGGATGGGGTTCGTTAGGCCCAATAGATCTATCTTTAGGATTCACGTCAATTAGGCGTGCACTAATTCTCAAAATTAGTGATGTTCCTTAATTCTTAGGCTACCAAGCAAAAAGCGGCATATTCGGCTTTGATCATTCAACCATATAATGTAGTTTCGATTACTTGTGTCTATTTCGTAAAATATTTATAAAAATTGCGCATGTATTCTCAGCCCAAAAATATAAAGGGTAAAAAGGCAAATGAAACTCACCTAATGTATTTTGTAGTAAAAATACATATGACTATATTGAACAACTGAACAATGCAGGGTTGGCCTTGGATTCACGAACCTATATCATTTGTATATTTATTAAAACATGTACTTGTAATCGAACAAATATATATATTATTATTAGTGATATAATTTTTATATTATTAATTTATATATCTCTTTATTACTATATAACAATATAACTTTTGTTATGTTATATGTATCAAATATTTTATATGTATATATTTTATTTGTTTGTTAAAATAGTAATTATATTAATATTAAAAAAAAAATTAGTAGTGAGTAAAATAATGATAATGATAATACTAGTGTTAATAATAATGATAATAATATTAATGGTTTTAATAATAATAATATTAATGACAATTTTAATGATAGAATTTATAATAATGACAATAACAATAGTTTTTAATAAAATGAAAAGTTTGCTAATAATGATAATGAAAATAATAATTTTGATAATAATACATAATATTTAATAATAGTAATTACTATAACAATCTTATTACTAATGATAATCTTAATAATAATACTCTTGTTAATTATATTAATAAGTCTACAATTATACTAATACTAATTTCAATAATAGTTCGTATTATTTTCATAATAACAATTATAATAATAACCTTAGTTTTAATAATACTTCTATTGTTATTAATAATACTAATAATAGCATTAATAATGATGTTACATAATAGTAAGGTGATAGTAATAATAATCATAATATTACTAATACCTAATGATAATAATAATTGTTAATTACTACTTATGTGAGTAATATTAATAATAATACTAACTATAATACTAATAACAATAACAACAATAATCATAACAATAATAATTGATAATGCTAAAAACGAACATATACTTCATAGCATTATCCCTCAAGAAAGACAAGCTTTTAGTTTCAATTGTTCTCTTTACAAGTGATATTCGTTTAAATAATAAAAGGTGAAGACAAAAGACAGATTCGACGAATTAAAGACGCAAATGACCAAAAAGCTCAAAAGTACAAAGTACAATCAAAGTGGTTCAAATTATTGATGAGAAACGTCTCAAAATTACAAGAGTACAAGACGCAAAACGCAAAGTACACGATATTAAATCACACGAAAGGACGTTCGAAAATCCAAAACCTGGACCAAAGTCAACTCTCAACGCTCGACGCGACGGACCAAAAATTACAAGTCAACTATGCATAAGAATAAAATATAATATATAATTAATTATATATATTATTATATAATATAATTTTACGCAGCTCACGTTTTGGATCTAATATGTGAGCTGGTTTCCAGACATCCGCACTCGCGGTACTTTTGTGAAGGAGACATCCGCACTCGCGGAGCTCTACAGTACAACGTGGGCCTATAAAAGCCATCGAATTCTGCACGAATTTTACACACTTTTTATAATCTTTCCTCTATCTATCTCACGTATATATATATATATATATATATATATATATATATATATATATATATATATATATATATATATATATATATATATATATATATATATATTTATATTATAATTTTAATTTTAATTTTAAATTCTAATAATAAGGGTATGTTAGCGAATGTTGTAAGGGTGTAAGTCGAAATTCTGTCCGTGTAACGCTACGCTATTTTTAATCACTGTAAGTTATGGTTAATGTTATTTTTAATTTAATGTCTCGTAGCTAAGTTATTATTATGCTTATTTAAGCCGAAGTAATCATGATGTTGGACTAAAATATTAAAATTGGGTAATTGGGCTTTGTACCATAATTGGAGTTTGGACAAAAGAACGACACTTGTAGAAATTAGACTATGGGCTATTAATGGGCTTTATATTTGTTTAATTAAATGATAGTTTGTTAATTTAATATAAAGATTTACAATTGGACATACCTATAAATAACCATATACACTCGATCGGACACGATGGGCGGGATATTTATATGTACGAATAATCGTTCATTTAACCGGACACGGGAATGGATTAATAGTCTATGGAATTATTAAAACAGGGGTGAATTATGTACAAGGACACTTGGCATAATTGTTAACAAAGTATTAAAACCTTGGGTTACACGCAGTCGATATCCTGGTGTAATTATTAAACAAAGTATTAAAACCTTGTTACAGTTTAAATCCCCAACTAGTTGGAATATTTGACTTCGGATATAAGGATAATTTGACGAGGACACTCGCACTTTATATTTATGACTGATGGACTGTTATGGATAAAAACCAGACGGACATATTGAATAATCCAGGACAAAGGACAATTAACCCATGGTAATAAACTAAAATCAACACGTCAAACATCATGATTACGGAAGTTTAAATAAGCATAATTCCTTTATTTCATATTTAATTGCACTTTTAATTATCGCACTTTTATTTATTGTCATTTTATTTAATTGCACTTTTAATTATCGTTCTCTTTAATTATCGCAATTTTATTTTATCGCACTTTTATTTATCGCAATTTCATTATCGTTATTTACTTTACGCTTTAAATTAAGTTATATTTATTTTTAATATTTTACATTAGGTTTTAACTGCGACTAAAGTTTTAAAATCAACAAACCGGTCATTAAACGGTAAAACCCCCTTTTTATAATAATAATTACAATATATATATTTATTTACAAATATAATTTAGCGTTAAACTTGGCGAGTTCCCTGTGGACGAACCGGACTTACTAAAAACTACACTACTGTACGATTAGGTACACTGCCTATAAGTGTTGTAGCAAGGTTTAGGTATATCCACTCTATAAATAAATAAATAACTTGTGTAAAATTGTATCGTATTTAATAGTATTTTGTTGTAAAAATTAATAGTATTTTATACCCCTTCGCTTTAACATCAAGTATTTTTGGCGTCGCTGCCGGGGAACAACACTTAACGCCGAAGCGAGACGCTATTAAAAAAAATTTAGTTTTTACGCTATTTTTTTGTAAAAATATATTTACATAAGTTTTAAATATCAAAAATATAAAAACATAAAAAATATATATCTTTAAGTCTTTAAAAAAAAAGAAGGTATTTTTAGTTATAAAATACTAATAAGTTATTTTTATTTAAAATATAAGTTTTAGTTATATTATAAAACATTTTCTATAAAATAAAAATAGAAAATTAAAAAAAAAACAAAACATAAAAAGTATAAAACAAAAAAAAAACAGAACCTGTCGAATTTTTTGACCTGCATCTGATCTGCATCTGAGGTTTTTGCACTCACGGTACTTTTTGCCAGTTGGCATCCGCACTCGCGGAGGTCTCTGACAGGTCAAACATCACAACATTAATTACGAAATTAGGGTTGTTTAATTAATTATTATTAATTAGGGTTTAATTAAAATATTAATTAGTTTTAGTTAATTAAATTTGTATTTTTAGGTTTTAATTAGTTTTATTACTTATAAAATTTAATACTTTTATAAAATATTAATTTAAAAATAATATTTTTGTAAAAATTGTATTTTTTTTACAACTTTAAGTTTATTTTTATATTTTGTATCTTTTTATTTGTTTTCGCGTAATATTTGTACTTTTCGTTCGTATTTAGTTTTAATACATAGTTTTTGCCATAGTTATTTTTATTTCTAGATTTTTAGGCTTTGCCGTAAAATCCCTTAAGTGCTTTTTCTTTAGACTAAGATTTAGGTGCTTTAGAATTTTGCGACGCCGTTTTTAAATTTTAGTACCTTTTTAAGTTATTGTCATTTGGGATATATAGAATTCCTTTTAAGCTTTAATACACTTAGACGCAACTTTTAATTCATAGTTTTTAGACTTTTAAGTTTCGACGCGCTACTTTCTTATTTTTATTTTTCGACGCCTATTATTTTTCAGCCTTTTATTTTTCGACGTTTTTCGACGTGCTCTTTTTCTTTCTTATTTCTCGGCACTCTAGTTTTTAGGGCTTAGAATTTTCTATTTCTTCTCTAAAATTTCTTTAAAATTCAATGAAAAATTATTTTAAGCGGTTAAATTGATAGACATCCAAAATTTTCTGCTTCGTAGTAATAGTTGGATTTGTTAGTGGCTGAGTTGTGAGCTTCCGATTTAAAGGGTTCTGGCTCCCTGCTGCATCTATTGGCTATTCGAAACGTGGGCAAAAGCAGAAAAGTCTATTAATTTGATAACTTATATAATTTAAGTCTATTAATTTGATAACTTATATAATTTTTATCTTTTATAACTAATAGGATATTCAGTGAATGCACCGAGCAAAACGTTCACCACCTTTTGTACGTTCACCACCTGTAACTCGATCAAGACATCTAGCAAATATTGTCGCCGTTGATTTTTCTTTAGAATCGTCATCTAGTCGACCAAGTACTCCAATTCAAATTTCCGATAATCCATTTTTTGAACCCGACCTCACAATTGAGAATTCGGAGAATATTCAGGGACAATTCATAGATCCTGAACCACTAATCTTTCCTCCGGAACCACCAATCATTCAAACAGAAATTGTTGAGGAACCAACCATTAAATCAGAATCCTCTAGTGATTCAGATTCAACAAATTCAATTATGGAAAATCTGAAACCTCTAAGTATGGAAGACCGAATGCGAGCTAAACGCACTGGCCAAGGTCATGCAATTACTCAACCAGACATTAATGCGCCAGATTATGAAATCAAAGGACAAATCCTACACATGGTAATTAATCAATGCCAATTTAGTGGTGCGCTGAAGGAAGATCCAAATGAACATCTTCGTATCTTTAATAGGATCTGTACACTATTTAAAATCCGAGAAGTGAAGGATGAACAGATATATCTCATGTTATTTCCCTGGACTTTAAAGGGAGAAGCCAAAGATTGGTTAGAATCGTTACCTGAAGGGGCAATTGATACATGGGACGTTTTAGTTGAAAAATTTCTTAAACAATTCTTTCCTGCATCTAAAGCCGTAAGACTTCAAGGAGAAATTGTTACGTTCACACAAAAGCCAAATTAAACTCTATATGAGGCGTGGACAAGATTTGGAAAGTTATTAAGAGGATGTCCGCAACATGGTTTAGACACTTGTCAAATAGTACAAATATTCTACCAAGGATGCGACATCACTACAAGGAAAGACATCGATATAGCAGCTGGTGGTTCCATTATGAAGAAAACAGCAACTGACGCTTACAAAATTATTGATAACACTGCTTCCCACTCACATGAGTGGCACCAAGAAAAAGATATCGTTAGATCATCTAAAGCAGCTAGAGCCGATTCTAGCCATGACTTAGATTCCATTTCCGCAAAGATAGATGCTGTCGAGAGACGAATGGAAAAGATGACTAAAGATATTCACTCAATAAGAATTAGTTATGAGCAGTGTGGAGGACCACATTTAACAAAAGATTGTCTCAGTATTGAACTAACAATGGAACAAAGAGAGAATGTTTCATACATAAACCAAAGGCCTGGAAATAATTATCAGAATAATTATCAACCGCCAAAACCAAACTACAATCAAAACCAGAATTATAATCGAAATGTTCCATACAACAACCAACAAGGTCCTAGCAATCAACAAGTATCCAATAATACTTACAATCAGCAAAGACCTATTTTTCAAAACAAACCACCACAAACCAATGATAAAAAGCCAAATTTAGAAGATATGATGTCGAAGTTAGTTGAATCTCAAACTTAATTTTTCACATCTCAGAAACAAACCAATGAACAAAATGCTCAAGCATTTAGAAATCAACAAGCTTCTATTCAAAATTTGGAACAAGAAGTAAGCAACCTAGCAAGGTTGATAGGTGAAAGAAAACCGGGAAGTCTACCTAGTGATAAAAATGATAACCCCCGGAATGAAACAGCTAAAGCCATTACCACAAGAAGTGGTATCACACTTAAACCATCTGAAATACCTGTAATTTCTGATGATGCTATTCCTACTCCACAAGAACCACAATCTGATCAAGATAAGGAAAAAGAACCGGTAGTTGAAAAGGTTAATGAAGATAACACAGTTAAGGCTAAACCTTATGTTAAACCATACCAACCACCACTTCCTTACCCGAGTAAAATGAGAAAAGAAAGACTTGAAGCCGAGCAATCCAAATTCTTGGATATGTTTAAACAAATAAATGTCAATCTTCCTTTCATTGATGTGATTTCAGAAATGCCTAGATATGCTAAATTTCTAAAAGATCTAATCACAAATAGAAAGAAAATGGAAGAACTCTCAGTTGTTACTATGAATGCTAATTGTTCTGCAGTGCTGTTGAATAAGATACCAGAAAAATTATCAGATCCAGGAAGTTTCACAATTCCATGTTTTCTGGGAAGTCTTAGTTCAATAGAAGCATTGACAGATTTAGGTACTAGTATAAATTTAATGCCGTATTCACTATACGCTAAACTAGACCTTGGACAATTGAAACTAACACGAATAAGCATACAACTAGCCGATAGATCTGTAAAATATCCTAGAGGGATAATGGAAAATATGCTAGTTAAAGTTGGTACTTTAGTATTTCCAGTAGATTTTGTTATTCTGGATATGGAAGAAGATTCTCGAGTTCCTCTCATATTAGGAAGACCATTCTTAAACACGGCTAAAGCAATAATAGACGTGTTCGGTAAGAAACTGACCCTAAGTATAGAGGACGAGAGTGTTACCTTTTCAGTTGATAGAGCTATGCAACAACCGCAATCTGCAGATGATACATGTTATTATATTCAAACTATAGATTCACATGCAGAATTGTTAGAAGAATTTTCAGAATTACAAAGAACAGAAGAATGTTCTTTAGGAGAAAGTACTGAACCAATTGATGAAACTGAAATGTTAGCTACACTTATGGCTAATGGATATGAACCAACAACAGAAGAAATTCAAATGCTAAAAGAGGAAGACAGATATCGATATAAATCATCGATAGAAGAACCACCGACATTAGAGTTAAAGCCACTTTCAAACCATTTGGAATATGCTTATTTACATGGTGAGTCTGAATTACCTGTAATAATATCGTCTTCTCTTACTGAAAATGAAAAAATCTCAACTCATTTCTGTGCTAAAAGCTCATAAACCAGCTATTGCATGGAAAATTCATGATATTAAAGGAATAAGTCCTTCGTATTGCACACATAAAATCCTTATGGAAGAAGGTCATAAAACGTATGTGCAACGCCAACGAAGACTAAATCCTAATATGCAAGATGTTGTTAAGAAAGAAATTATTAAACTGCTTGATGCATGTTTAATTTATCTAATTTCTGATAGTTTATGGGTAAGCCCAGTTCAATGCGTACCTAAGAAGGGTGGCATGACTGTCATCACAAATGAGAAAAATGAGCTTATTCCTACTAGGACTGTAACAGGATGGCATGTTTGTATTGATTATAGAAAATTAAATGATGCCACCAGAAAAGATCACTTTCCCTTACCTTTCATTGATCAAATGTTGGAAAGATTAGCCAGAAATAGTTACTATTGTTTTCTTGATGGTTTTTCCGGATATTTTCAAATTCCAATAGCACCCGAGGACAAAGATAAAACCACATTCACATGCCCTTATGGTACTTTTGCTTACAAACGCATGCCATTTGGACTTTGCAACGCCCCTGCAACCTTTCAAAGGTGCAAGATGGCGATTTTTCACGACATGATAGAAGAATACATGGAAGTTTTCATGGATGACTTTTCAATTTTCGGTGATACTTTTGAAACATGTCTTGTTAATCTTGAACGAATGCTTATTAGATGCGAACAATCAAATCTAGTTCGTAATTAGGAAAAATGCCATTTCATGGTTAAAGAAGGCATCGTTCTTGGACATAAAATCTCAAAGGAAGGAATTGAAGTGGATAGAGCTAAAGTAGATGTAATTGCTAAACTTCCACATCCCACCAGTGTTAGAGGAGTTAGGAGTTTTCTAGGGCATGCCGATTTTTACCGATGTTTCATAAAAGATTTTTCTAAAATTGCCACTCCTATGAATAAACTCCTAGAAAAGGATGCTCCATTCATTTTTTCAGATGAATGCATCAAATCTTTTAATATTCTTAAAGAAAAACTCACTAATGCGCCGATCATGATAACTCCAAATTGGAGTCTACCGTTTGAACTAATGTGCGATGCAAGTGATTTTGCAATGGGAGCCGTTTTAGGACAATGGATTGAAAAACGATTTCAACCTATATATTATGCTAGTAAGACGTTACAAGGAGCACAAACGAATTACACAACTACTGAAAAAGAACTCCTTGCTATTGTCTTTGCTTTTGATAAATTTCGATCATATCTCGTTCTAGCTAAAACGGTGGTCTATACCGACCATTCTGCTCTTAGATACCTATTTTCGAAACAAGATGCTAAACCACGATTAATCCGTTGGATATTACTCTTACAAGAGTTCGATATTGAAATCCGAGATAAAAAGGGAGCAGAAAATCTCGCCGTTGATCATCTTTCTCGTCTTGAAAATCCTGAATTAGAAGTTCTGAATGAATCGGCCATACAAGACAACTTTTCTGATGAATATCTATTGAAGATAGATTATAATGAAATTTCATGGTTTGCAGACTATGCAAACTACTTAGTATGTAGATTCTTTGAAAAAGGATTGTCGTACCAAAAATGAAAGAAATTCTTTAGTGATATAAAACACTATTTCTGGGAAGATCCACATTTGTTTAAAAGTTGTCCCGATGGAATAATACGTCGATGTGTATTCGAAAATGAATCTAGTAAAATCTTAAACCATTGTTACACAAGACCAATAGGAGGGCATTATGGGCCTCAACTTACAGCAAGAAAAGTTTACGACGCTGGATTCTATTGGCCTACAATTTTCAAAGACGCACACCTTCTTTGCAAATCCTGTGATGCTTGTCAAAGGGCCAGAAAAATAAGTCAACGTGATGAAATGCCACAAAATGTCATTCAAGTATGTGAAGTATTTGACGTTTGGGGTATTGACTTTATGGGTCCATTTCCAAAATCTCATAATAATCTCTACATTCTAGTTGCCATTGATTATATATCTAAATGGGCGGAAGCACAAGCTCTTCCAACTAACGATGCACGAGTTGTAGTCAACTTTTTAAAACGTCTTTTTGCTAGGTTTGGAACACCAAAAGCTTTAATAAGTGATCGGGGTATTCATTTTTGTAATAATCAACTTGAGAAGGTTCTCAAAAGATATGGAGTAACTCATAAAATCTCCACCGCTTATCATCCACAAACAAGTGGACAAGTTGAAAATACCAACCGAGCTTTAAAACGTATTCTAGAGAAAACCGTAGGATCAAATTCGAAGGAATGGTCCATGAAATTGGAGGATGCACTCTAGGCTTTTAGAACAGCCTACAAAAATCCAATTGGAACCACACCTTTTAGACTCGTTTACGAAAAAGCATGTCATCTTCCAGTAAAAATTGAACACAAAGCATTTTGGGCTTTGAAGACATGTAATCTTGATTTACATGAAGCTGGACGTCCACGGTTAAGTCAACTAAACGAATTAGAAGAATTAAGACATGAAGCATGAAATGTCCCGTTCTTATTGATTAAAAACGTTCCATATTAATTGATTTCGTTGCGAGGTTTTGACCTCTATATGAGACGTTTTTCAAAGACTGCATTCATTTTTAAAACAAACCATAACCTTTATTTCATAAATAAAGGTTTAAAAAGCTTTACGTAGATTATCAAATAATGATAATCTAAAATATCCTGTTTACACACGACCATTACATAATGGTTTACAATACAATTATGTTACATCGAAATCAGTTTCTTGAATGCAGTTTTTACACAATATCATACAAACATGGACTCCAAATCTTGTCCTTATTTTAGTATGCAACAGCGGAAGCTCTTAATATTCACCTGAGAATAAACATGCTTTAAACGTCAACAAAAATGTTGGTGAGTTATAGGTTTAACCTATATATATCAAATCGTAACAATAGACCACAAGATTTCATATTTCAATACACATCCCATACATAGAGATAAAAATCATTCATATGGTGAACACCTGGTAACCGACAATAACAAGATGCATATATAAGAATATCCCCATCATTCCGGGACACCCTTCGGATATGATATAAATTTCGAAGTACTAAAGCATCCGGTACTTTGGATGGGGTTTGTTAGGCCCAATAGATCTATCTTTAGGATTCGCGTCAATTAGGGTGTCTGTTCCCTAATTCTTAGATTACCAGACTTAATAAAAAGGGGCATATTCGATTTCGATAATTCAACCATAGAATGTAGTTTCACGTACTTGTGTCTATTTTGTAAATCATTTATAAAACCTGCATGTATTCTCATCTCAAAAATATTAGATTTTAAAAGTGGGACTATAACTCACTTTCACAGATTTTTACTTCGTCGGGAAGTAAGACTTGGCCACTGTTGATTCACGAACCTATAACAATATATACATATATATTAAAGTATGTTCAAAATATATTTACAACACTTTTAATATATTTTGATGTTTTAAGTTTATTAAGTCAGCTGTCCTCGTTAGTAACCTATAACTAGTTGTCCACAGTTAGATGTACAGAAATAAATCGATAAATATTATCTTGAATCAATCCACGACCCAGTGTATACGTATCTCAGTATTGATCACAACTCAAACTATATATATTTTGGAATCAACCTCAACCCTGTATAGCTAACTCCAACATTCACATATAGAGTGTCTATGGTTGTTCCGAAATATATATAGATGTGTCGACATGATAGGTCGAAACATTGTATACGTGTCTATGGTATCTCAAGATTACATAATATACAATACAAGTTGATTAAGTTATGGTTGGAATAGATTTGTTACCAATTTTCACGTAGCTAAAATGAGAAAAATTATCCAATCTTGTTTTACCCATAACTTCTTCATTTTAAATCCGTTTTGAGTGAATCAAATTGCTATGGTTTCATATTGAACTCTATTTTATGAATCTAAACAGAAAATGTATAGGTTTATAGTCGGAAAAATAAGTTACAAGTCGTTTTTGTAAAGGTAGTCATTTCAGTCGAAAGAACGACGTCTAGATGACCATTTTAGAAAACATACTTCCACTTTGAGTTTAACCATAATTTTTGGATATAGTTTCATGTTCATAATAAAAATCATTTTCTCAGAATAACAACTTTTAAATCAAAGTTTATCATAGTTTTTAATTAACTAACCCAAAACAGCCCGCGGTGTTACTACGACGGCGTAAATCCGGTTTTACGGTGTTTTTCGTGTTTCTAGGTTTTAAATCATTAAGTTAGCATATCATATAGATATAGAACATGTGTTTAGTTGATTTTAAAAGTTAAGTTAGAAGGATTAACTTTTGTTTGCGAACAAGTTTAGAATTAACTAAACTATGTTCTAGTGATTACAAGTTTAAACCTTCGAATAAGATAGCTTTATATGTATGAATCGAATGATGTTATGAACATCATTACTACCTTAAGTTCCTTGGATAAACCTACTGGAAAAGAGAAAAATGGATCTAGCTTCAACGGATCCTTGGATGGCTCGAAGTTCTTGAAGCAGAATCATGACACGAAAACAAGTTCAAGTAAGATCATCACTTGAAATAAGATTGTTATAGTTATAGAAATTGAACCAAAGTTTGAATATGATTATTACCTTGTATTAGAATGATAACCTACTGTAAGAAACAAAGATTTCTTGAGGTTGAATGATCACCTTACAAGATTGGAAGTGAGCTAGTAAACTTGAAAGTATTCTTGATTTTATGTAACTAGAACTTGTAAAATATATGAAGAACACTTAGAACTTGAAGATAGAACTTGAGAGAGATCAATTAGATGAAGAAAATTGAAGAATGAAAGTGTTTGTAGGTGTTTTTGGTCGTTGGTGTATGGATTAGATATAAAGGATATGTAATTTTGTTTTCATGTAAATAAGTCATGAATGATTACTCATATTTTTGTAATTTTATGAGATATTTCATGCTAGTTGCCAAATGATGGTTCCCACATGTGTTAGGTGACTCACATGGGCTGCTAAGATCTGATTGGAGTGTATATACCAATAGTACATACATCTAAAAGCTGTGTATTGTACGAGTACGAATACGGGTGCATACGAGTAGAATTGTTGATGAAACTGAACGAGGATGTAATTGTAAGCATTTTTGTTAAGTAGAAGTATTTTGATAAGTGTATTGAAGTCTTTCAAAAGTGTATAAATACATATTAAAACACTACATGTATATACATTTTAACTGAGTCGTTAAGTCATCGTTAGTCGTTACATGTAAGTGTTGTTTTGAAACCTTTAGGTTAACGATCTTGTTAAATGTTGTTAACCCAATGTTTATAATATCAAATGAGATTTTAAATTATTCTATTATCATGATATTATCATGTATGAATATCTCTTAATATGATATATATACATTAAATGTCTTTACAACGATAATCGTTACATATATGTCTCGTTTAAAAATCATTAAGTTAGTAGTCTTGTTTTTACATATGTAGTTCATTGTTAATATACTTTATGATATGTTTTCTTATCATAGTATCATGTTAACTATATATATATATATCCATATATATGTCATCATATAGTTTTTACAAGTTTTAACGTTCGTGAATCACCGATCAACTTGGGTGGTCAATTGTCTATATGAAACATATTTCAATTAATCAAGTCTTAACAAGTTTGATTGCTTAACATGTTGGAAACATTTAATCATGTAAATATCAATCTCAATTAATATATATAAACATGGAAAAGTTCGGGTCACTACAGTACCTACCCGTTAAATAAATTTCGTCCCGAAATTTTAAGCTGTTGAAGGTGTTGACGAATCTTCTGGAAATAGATGCGGGTATTTCTTCTTCATCTGATCTTCATGCTCCCAGGTGAACTCGGGTCCTCTACGAGCATTCCATCGAACCTTAACAATTGGTATCTTGTTTTGCTTAAGTCTTTTAACCTCACGATCCATTATTTCGACGGGTTCTTCGATGAATTGAAGTTTTTCGTTGATTTGGATTTCATCTAACGGAATAGTGAGATCTTCTTTAGCAAAACATTTCTTTAAATTCGAGACGTGGAAAGTGTTATGTACAGCCGCGAGTTGTTGAGGTAACTCTAGTCGGTAAGCTACTGGTCCGACACGATCAATAATCTTGAATGGTCCAATATACCTTGGATTTAAGTTCCCTCGTTTACCAAATCGAACAACGCCTTTCCAAGGTGCAACTTTAAGCATGACCATCTCTCCAATTTCAAATTCTATATCTTTTCTTTTAATGTCAGCGTAGCTCTTTTGTCGACTTTGGGCGGTTTTCAACCGTTGTTGAATTTGGATGATCTTCTCGGTAGTTTCTTGTATAATCTCCGGACCCGTAATCTGTCTATCCCCTACTTCACTCCAACAAATCGGAGACCTGCTCTTTCTACCATAAAGTGCTTCAAACAGCGCCATCTCAATGCTTGAATGGTAGCTGTTGTTGTAGGAAAATTCTGCTAACGGTAGATGTCGATCCCAACTGTTTTCGAAATCAATAACACATGCTCGTAGCATGTCTTCAAGCGTTTGTATCATTCTTTCGCTCTGCCCATCAGTTTGTGGATGATAGGCAGTACTCATGTCTAGACGAGTTCCTAATGCTTGCTGTAATGTCTGCCAGAATCTTGAAATAAATCTGCCATCCCTATCAGAGATAATAGAGATTGGTATTCCATGTCTGGAGACGACTTCCTTCAAATACAGTCGTGCTAACTTCTCCATCTTGTCATCTTCTCTTATTGGTAGGAAGTGTGCTGATTTGGTGAGACGATCAACTATTACCCAAATAGTATCAAAACCACTTGCAGTCCTTGGCAATTTAGTGATGAAATCCATGGTAATGTTTTCCCATTTCCATTCCGGGATTTCGGGTTGTTGAAGTAGACCTGATGGTTTCTGATGCTCAGCTTTGACCTTAGAACACGTCAAACATTCTCCTACGTATTTAGCAACATCGGCTTTCATACCCGGCCACCAAAAATGTTTCTTGAGATCCTTGTACATCTTCCCCGTTCCAGGATGTATTGAGTATCTGGTTTTATGAGCTTCTCTAAGTACCATTTCTCTCATATCTCCAAATTTTGGTACCCAAATCCTTTCAGCCCTATACCGGGTTCCGTCTTCCCGAATATCAAGATGCTTCTCCGATCCTTTGGGTATTTCATCCTTTAAATTTCCCTCTTTTAAAACTCCTTGTTGCGCCTCCTTTATTTGAGTAGTAATGTTATTATGAATCATTATATTCATAGATTTTACTCGAATGGGTTCTCTGTCCTTCCTGCTCAAGGCATCGGCTACCACATTTGCCTTCCCCGGGTGGTAACGAATCTCAAAGTCGTAATCATTCAATAATTCAATCCACCTACGCTGCCTCATATTCAGTTGTTTCTGATTAAATATGTGTTGAAGACTTTTGTGGTCAGTATATATAATACTTTTGACCCCATATAAGTAGTGCCTCCAAGTCTTTAATGCAAAAACAACCGCGCCTAATTCCAAATCATGCGTCGTATAATTTTGTTCGTGAATCTTCAATTGTCTAGACGCATAAGCAATCACCTTCGTTCGTTGCATTAATACACAACCGAGACCTTGCTTTGATGCATCACAATAAATCACAAAATCATCATTCCCTTCAGGCAATGACAATATAGGTGCCGTAGTTAGCTTTTTCTTCAATAACTGAAACGCTTTCTCTTGTTCATCATTCCATTCAAATTTCTTCCCTTTATGCGTTAATGCAGTCAAGGGTTTTGCTATTCTGGAAAAGTCTTGGATGAACCTTCTGTAGTAACCAGCTAGTCCTAAAAACTGGCGTATGTGTTTCGGAGTTTTCGGGGTTTCCCACTTTTCAACAGTTTCTATCTTTGCCGGATCCACCTTAATACCTTCTTTGTTCACTATGTGACCGAGGAATTGAACTTCTTCCAACCAAAATGCACACTTTGAAAACTTAGCGTACAATTCTTCCTTCCTCAATACTTCTAACACCTTTCTCAAATGTTCATCGTGTTCTTGGTCATTCTTTGAGTAAATAAGTATGTCATCAATGAAAACAATGGCAAACTTGTCAAGGTATGGTCCACACACTCGGTTCATAAGGTCCATGAACACAGCTGGTGCATTAGTTAAACCAAACGGCATGACCATAAACTCGTAATGACCGTAACGTGTTCTGAAAGCAGTCTTTGGAATATCATCTTCTTTCACCCGCATTTGATGATACCCGGAACGTAAGTCAATCTTTGAATAAACAGACGAGCCTTGTAGTTGATCAAATAAGTCGTCGATTCTCGGTAGTGGGTAGCGGTTCTTGATGGTAAGTTTGTTCAACTATCGGTAGTCGATACACAACCTGAATGTACCATCTTTCTTCTTGACAAACAAAACAGGAGCTCCCCACGGTGATGTGCTTGGTCGAATGAAACCACGCTCTAAAAGTTCTTGTAATTGGCTTTGCAGTTCTTTCATCTCGCTGGGTGCGAGTCTGTAAGGAGCACGAGCTATTGGTGCAGCTCCTGGTACAAGATCTATTTGAAATTCAACGGATCGATGTGGGGGTAATCCTGGTAATTCTTTCGGAAATACATCGGGAAATTCTTTTGCAATGGGAACATCATTGATGCTCTTTTCTTTAGTTTGTACTTTCTCGACGTGTGCTAGAACAGCATAGCAACCTTTTCTTATTAGTTTTTGTGCCTTCAAATTACTAATAAGATGTAGCTTCGTGTTGCCCTTTTCTCCGTACACCATTAAGGGTTTTCCTTTTTCTCGTATAATGCGAATTGCATTTTTGTAACAAACGATCTCCGCTTTCACTTCTTTCAACCAGTCCATACCGATTATCACATCAAAACTCCCTAACTCTACTGGTATCAAATCAATCTTAAATGTTTCGCTAACCAGTTTAATTTCTCGATTCCGACATATATTATCTGCTGAAATTAATTTACCATTTGCTAATTCGAGTAAAAATTTACTATCCAAAGGCGTCAATGGACAACTTAATTTAGCACAAAAATCTCTACTCATATAGCTTCTATCCGCACCCGAATCAAATAAAACGTAAGAAGATTTATTGTCAATAAGAAACGTACCCGTAACAAGCTCCGGGTCTTCCTGTGCCTCTACCGCATTAATATTGAAAACTCTTCCACGGCCTTGTCCATTCGTGTTCTCCTGGTTCGGGCAATTTCTAATAATGTGGCCTGGTTTTCCACATTTATAACAAACTACATTGGCATAACTTGCTCCGACACTACTTGCTCCGCCATTACTCGTTCCGACACCATTTGTTCCTTTCGTTCTATTAACCCCTGGTCCGTAGACCTCACACTTCGCCGCGCTATGACCATTTCTTTTACACTTGTTGCAAAATTTGGTGCAGAACCCCGAGTGATTCTTTTCACACCTTTGGCATAGCTGCTTCTGATTGTTGTTGTTGTTGCGGTTATTATTGTTGTTGGGATGATTGTTGTAGTTGCTGTTGTTGTTGTTGTTGTTGTTGTTGGGCCGTTTGTTGTAGTTGCGATTGATGTTGCGATTGTTGGGATAATTGTTGCGATTATTGTTGTAATTGCTGTTGTTGTTGTATTGGTGATTCTTATCACCGTTTTCCTCCCACTTTCTTTTGACTTGCTTCACATTGGCCTCTTCAGCAGTCTGTTCTTTAATTCTTTCTTCAATCTGGTTCACTAGTTTGTGAGCCATTCTACATGCCTGTTGTATGGAGGCGGGCTCGTGTGAACTTATATCTTCTTGGATTCTTTCCGGTAATCCTTTCACAAACGCGTCGATCTTCTCTTCCTCATCTTCGAATGCTCCCGGACACAATAGGCACAATTCTGTGAATCGTCTTTCGTACGTGGTAATATCAAATCCTTGGGTTCGTAACCCTCTAAGTTCTGTCTTGAGCTTATTGACCTCGGTTCTGGGACGGTACTTCTCGTTCATCAAGTGCTTGAATGCTGACCACGGTAGTGCGTACGCATCATCTTGTCCCACTTGCTCTAGATAGGTATTCCACCATGTTAACGCAGAACCTGTGAAGGTATGCGTAGCGTACTTCACTTTGTCCTCTTCAGTACACTTACTTATGGCAAACACCGATTCAACCTTCTCGGTCCACCGTTTCAATCCGATCGGTCCTTCGGTTCCATCAAATTCCAAAGGTTTGCAGGCAGTGAATTCTTTGTAGGTGCATCCTACACGATTTCCTGTACTGCTAGATCCAAGGTTATTGTTGGTATGTAGCGCAGCCTGTACTGCGGCTATGTTTGAAGCTAGAAAAGTACGGAATTCCTCTTCATTCATATTCACGGTGTGTCGAGTAGTCGGTGCCATTTCCTTCAAAATAGTTAAATGGAACAAGTTAATCATACAGAATATTAAGAGTAGTTAATAGTATTTCGTAGCATAATATGAACTCATTTATAAAAGCTTTTTCTTCATATTAGCGTTTTATAAGTTTAAATTCGGGTAGTACCTACCCGTTAAGTTCATACTTAGTAGCTAATATACAATTCAACTACTACAATTCTATATGAAAAACTGATTATAATAATATTTCGCGTTCAAACTTTTATACAATATTTTACAAACTTACAATACCGCTTATTTTACATAAAGCATGAAATATAGCACACAATAACTTTGATACAAGATAGTTGTGAAGACAATTCTAGCTAGTACACAAGTCGTTCAGCAAAGGCAATAAAGACACGTAATTCATACGTCCAGAAACAAGTCATGCATTCTGGTTTTACTAGGACTACTTCCCATCCTTGGTCTTGTGCAACATAACCGTTATGGCCGTTGATAAGACAGCGTGTTGTAACGTCATCAAAGGGACGAGGGTTACGTAATGTCCAACAGTCCCGTAATAATCTAAAAACCTCATTTCTTACCCCAATTACCGACTCCGTCACTTGTGGAAACGTTTTGTTTAATAGTTGTAGCCCGATGTTCTTGTTCTCACTTTGGTGAGAAGCGAACATTACTAATCCGTAAGCATAACATGCTTCTTTATGTTGCATGTTAGCCGCTTTTTCTAAATCACGAAGTCCAATATTCGGATATATTGAGTCAAAATAATTTCTTAACCCGTTGCGTAAAATAGCATTTGGGTTCCCCGCAATATATGCGTCAAAGTAAACACATCGTAACTTATGGGTTTCCCAATGTGATATCCCCCATCTTTCAAACGAAAGTCTCTTATAAACCAAGACATTCTTGGAACGTTCTTCGAATGTCTTACAAACTGATCTCGCCTTAAATAGTTGTGCCGAAGAATTCTGGCCGACTCTAGACAAGATTTCATCAATCATGTCTCCGGGTAGGTCTCTTAAAATATTGGGTTGTCTATCCATTTTGTGTTTTTAAACTGTAAAATAGACAAGAGTTAGATTCATAAAAAAATACTTATTAATACAAGCAATTTTTACATATATCATAAAGCATAAGAACACTATATTACATATATTACACCACACGAATACAACTATCTTATTCCGACTCGCTCGTTTCTTCTTCTTCGGTTTTGGTTCGTTTTGCCAAGTTTCTAGGGATATATGATGTTCCCCTAATACGAGCCGTCGTTGTCCACATTGGTTTAGAAAAACCTGGTGGTTTAGAGGTTCCCGGGTCATTGTTACAACTTAAGGACTTCGGGGGTTGACGATACATATAAAGTTCATCGGGGTTGGAATTAGATTTCTCTATTTTTATGCCCTTTCCCTTATTATTTTCTTTTGCCTTTTTAAATTCAGTTGGGGTAATTTCTATAACATCATCGGAATTCTCGTCGGAATCCGATTCATCGGAGAATTGGTAATCCTCCCAATATTTTGCTTCCTTGGCGGAAACACCATTGACCATAATTAACTTTGGTCGGTTGGTTGAGGATTTTCTTTTACTTAACCGTTTTATTATTTCCCCCACCGGTTCTATTTCTTCATCCGGTTCCGATTCTTCTTCCGGTTCCGTTTCTTCTTCCGGTTCCGACTCTTCTTCCGGTTCCTCTTCGGGAACTTGTGAATCAGTCCACAAATCATTCCAATTTACATTTGACTCTTCATTATTATTAGGTGAGTCAATGGGACTTGTTCTAGAGGTAGACATCTATCACATAATATCAAACACGTTAAGAGATTAATATATCACATAATATTCATATGTTAAAAATATATAGTTTCCAACAAAAATGTTAAGCAATCATTTTTAAAGAAAACACGGTCGAAGTCCAGACTCACTAATGCATCCTAACAAACTCGATAAGACACACTAATGCAAATTTTCTGGTTCTCTAAGACCAACGCTCTGATACCAACTGAAATGTCCCGTTCTTATTGATTAAAAACGTTCCATATTAATTGATTTCGTTGCGAGGTTTTGACCTCTATATGAGACGTTTTTCAAAGACTGCATTCATTTTTAAAACAAACCATAACCTTTATTTCATAAATAAAGGTTTAAAAAGCTTTACGTAGATTATCAAATAATGATAATCTAAAATATCCTGTTTACACACGACCATTACATAATGGTTTACAATACAATTATGTTACATCGAAATCAGTTTCTTGAATGCAGTTTTTACACAATATCATACAAACATGGACTCCAAATCTTGTCCTTATTTTAGTATGCAACAGCGGAAGCTCTTAATATTCACCTGAGAATAAACATGCTTTAAACGTCAACAAAAATGTTGGTGAGTTATAGGTTTAACCTATATATATCAAATCGTAACAATAGACCACAAGATTTCATATTTCAATACACATCCCATACATAGAGATAAAAATCATTCATATGGTGAACACCTGGTAACCGACAATAACAAGATGCATATATAAGAATATCCCCATCATTCCGGGACACCCTTCGGATATGATATAAATTTCGAAGTACTAAAGCATCCGGTACTTTGGATGGGGTTTGTTAGGCCCAATAGATCTATCTTTAGGATTCGCGTCAATTAGGGTGTCTGTTCCCTAATTCTTAGATTACCAGACTTAATAAAAAGGGGCATATTCGATTTCGATAATTCAACCATAGAATGTAGTTTCACGTACTTGTGTCTATTTTGTAAATCATTTATAAAACCTGCATGTATTCTCATCCCAAAAATATTAGATTTTAAAAGTGGGACTATAACTCACTTTCACAGATTTTTACTTCGTCGGGAAGTAAGACTTGGCCACTGTTGATTCACGAACCTATAACAATATATACATATATATTAAAGTATGTTCAAAATATATTTACAACACTTTTAATATATTTTGATGTTTTAAGTTTATTAAGTCAGCTGTCCTCGTTAGTAACCTATAACTAGTTGTCCACAGTTAGATGTACAGAAATAAATCGATAAATATTATCTTGAATCAATCCACGACCCAGTGTATACGTATCTCAGTATTGATCACAACTCAAACTATATATATTTTGGAATCAACCTCAACCCTGTATAGCTAACTCCAACATTCACATATAGAGTGTCTATGGTTGTTCCGAAATATATATAGATGTGTCGACATGATAGGTCGAAACATTGTATACGTGTCTATGGTATCTCAAGATTACATAATATACAATACAAGTTGATTAAGTTATGGTTGGAATAGATTTGTTACCAATTTTCACGTAGCTAAAATGAGAAAAATTATCCAATCTTGTTTTACCCATAACTTCTTCATTTTAAATCCGTTTTGAGTGAATCAAATTGCTATGGTTTCATATTGAACTCTATTTTATGAATCTAAATAGAAAAAGTATAGGTTTATAGTCGGAAAAATAAGTTACAAGTCGTTTTTGTAAAGGTAGTCATTTCAGTCGAAAGAACGACGTCTAGATGACCATTTTAGAAAACATACTTCCACTTTGAGTTTAACCATAATTTTTGGATATAGTTTCATGTTCATAATAAAAATCATTTTCTCAGAATAACAACTTTTAAATCAAAGTTTATCATAGTTTTTAATTAACTAACCCAAAACAGCCCGCGGTGTTACTACGACGGCGTAAATCCGGTTTTACGGTGTTTTTCGTGTTTCCAGGTTTTAAATCATTAAGTTAGCATATCATATAGATATAGAACATGTGTTTAGTTGATTTTAAAAGTTAAGTTAGAAGGATTAACTTTTGTTTGCGAACAAGTTTAGAATTAACTAAACTATGTTCTAGTGATTACAAGTTTAAACCTTCGAATAAGATAGCTTTATATGTATGAATCGAATGATGTTATGAACATCATTACTACCTTAAGTTCCTTGGATAAACCTACTGGAAAAGAGAAAAATGGATCTAGCTTCAACGGATCCTTGGATGGCTCGAAGTTCTTGAAGCAGAATCATGACACGAAAACAAGTTCAAGTAAGATCATCACTTGAAATAAGATTGTTATAGTTATAGAAATTGAACCAAAGTTTGAATATGATTATTACCTTGTATTAGAATGATAACCTACTGTAAGAAACAAAGATTTCTTGAGGTTGAATGATCACCTTACAAGGTTGGAAGTGAGCTAGTAAACTTGAAAGTATTCTTGATTTTATGTAACTAGAACTTGTAAAATATATGAAGAACACTTAGAACTTGAAGATAGAACTTGAGAGAGATCAATTAGATGAAGAAAATTGAAGAATGAAAGTGTTTGTAGGTGTTTTTGGTCGTTGGTGTATGGATTAGATATAAAGGATATGTAATTTTGTTTTCATGTAAATAAGTCATGAATGATTACTCATATTTTTGTAATTTTATGAGATATTTCATGCTAGTTGCCAAATGATGGTTCCCACATGTTTTAGGTGACTCACATGGGCTGCTAAGAGCTGATTGGAGTGTATATACCAATAGTACATACATCTAAAAGCTGTGTATTGTACGAGTACGAATACGGGTGCATACGAGTAGAATTGTTGATGAAACTGAACGAGGATGTAATTGTAAGCATTTTTGTTAAGTAGAAGTATTTTGATAAGTGTATTGAAGTCTTTCAAAAGTGTATAAATACATATTAAAACACTACATGTATATACATTTTAACTGAGTCGTTAAGTCATCGTTAGTCGTTACATGTAAGTGTTGTTTTGAAACCTTTAGGTTAACGATCTTGTTAAATGTTGTTAACCCAATGTTTATAATATCAAATGAGATTTTAAATTATTCTATTATCATGATATTATCATGTATTAATATCTCTTAATATGATATATATACATTAAATGTCTTTACAACGATAATCGTTACATATATGTCTCGTTTAAAAATCATTAAGTTAGTAGTCTTGTTTTTACATATGTAGTTCATTGTTAATATACTTTATGATATGTTTTCTTATCATAGTATCATGTTAACTATATATATATATCCATATATATGTCATCATATAGTTTTTACAAGTTTTAACGTTCGTGAATCACCGATCAACTTGGGTGGTCAATTGTCTATATGAAACATATTTCAATTAATCAAGTCTTAACAAGTTTGATTGCTTAACATATTGGAAACATTTAATCATGTAAATATCAATCTCAATTAATATATATAAACATGGAAAAGTTCGGGTCACTACAAAGCATACGAAAATTCGTTAATCTATAAGGAAAGAACGAAGAAATGGCATGATAAAAGAATCAGAAGATCAAAAGAATTTAAGGAAGGAGACAGAGTTCTTCTTTTCAATTCACGATTCAAGCTATTTCCTGGAAAATTGAAATCAAGATGGTCTGGACCATTTATAGTCAAAAGAGTTTTCCCATGCGGAACAGTAGAATTAATAAATTCAAATGGGATTGAATTTAAGATTAATGGTCACAGAGTTAAACATTACATAGATAGTCCAATGGAAGTTGAAGATGAAGTTAATCACAATTTCGACACCACAGCTAACTAAGTGTGGGGAGAATCAAGTCTTTATAATATGTATTTCTGTTGGAGTTAGATTTTCTGTTTTTGTGTAGTTTCCGAGAATGGAACCCGAATGGTCTTTCCCTAGCAGACCCTAAAGAACTAGTCTTCTCCCCCCATTCTGAATTTTTATTTTTTTTAGGTTTTACGAGATGAAGACTTCCTGTGAACTAAACCATGGTCTAATGCTACACGCTTTGATCACTAAACGTAATAATGACACCCTTCCAAGTAAATTGGTATCATTAATCAGAGGTAAATTGGATGGAGTAAGAAAAGAATCTAGGAACGAAAATAATAAGTTACATTTTGGTAAAGGAAAATCAAAATCCGCCGCAAAAAGAAGAGCACGACACCTTGAAAGATGTCACAAATGCGGAAAATGGTCACACGAAGGAAAATGCTCGACGAATCAGACATATTCCAATACCGAATTCGTTACTTTATGCAGAGATGGACCGTTCATATGTTTCAAAGAAAAAACGTTGAATGCTCGAGGTTACGCCTATGTAGCTATGGAAAATCAATTAGTCCGACTATCTTATGAGTGGGCTAAAATAGGTCACTGAGAATTCTATCTCACAGGTAAGTATATACAGTTTTAATTTTTATTTTATTGCTTTTAACCTTTTGATAATAAACGCTAAATCATTCGCTATAAAGTATTAAATTGGTACTCAATAAAATTAGGTTTTGCGACCGAAATTATTGATATCATACAAAAATTTATTACATCACTGTGAAATTTACCGTTTATTCTTAAGGTATAAATATCTTTAATCAATCAACCCAAAATATTTCAAAAATTCTTCAGGAGTAAAACTAGGTAATATAGCCGAAATTACTTTACCGAAAAGAGGGGCGTATATTTTTTATTATATTTGATTGATTAAAGTGGGATAAAAGACCAAAAAGATTTTTAATTTTATTTTTACTTTGTTTTTAAAATTAATATATAAATATTAAATTGATATTTTAAACTTTTTAAAATCAACATATTTAAGTTTGTAAATATTTGAAAATTTTATGTTTTTAGTATAAGTTTGTATGTATAAAAACAAAATTATAATATAAATTTGGTGTAAATTTGTAATTTTAATAATATGAATTTTTAATTTTATGCATTTTAAATTTAAGTTTGGTGTGAATTTAAAAACAAAAATGTACTTTATTTCGTTAAGTTAAAAATATGATTTTTAAAATTCGTCGTGAGTTGAAAACTAGGTCGTTGAACCGAAATTGCTCTACCCAAGGGAGGGACGAGAACTTTTATTATCATTATTTTTAATCTTATTGAATTAAAATATGCCAAAAACATTAAAAAAAAACCCAAAAATCTTTACTTTTAAAACAACGCTTTAAAAAATGATGAAATTTTAAAATTTTGTCGAGGGACGGACTAGGACGATTATCCGAAACGCCCTCATCCTAAAAAGAAACAAATTTTTAAAATTTAATTTAATTATATGTTTCATTAAGTATAAAGTTAAAAAAAAAAAAACCAGCACTCGCGGTACTTTGTGGGTACCCACCACCGCACTCGCGGAGGTCTGGAATCCCAACCCAGATAAACTGGTCGAACAGACCAGTTTCCACACACCCCATCTCATTTTTTGCGAAAAAAACCCACAAAACCACTCCCAAAATCGCGATTTTTCACCGATAAACATCAATTTTTTTTTGCTAAAATCATGTTGAGAAGGATGCTACCAAGAAGTTACTCAAGAAAATCGGTAATTTCTACATCTAAACACCCTTTAATTCGGATTATTAGTGATCTTGAACAAAAATATTCATAATTTGATTTTGATGATTTCTAGTGTAATTGTGTTTAAATTGATTATATATTGTGTTTGTATAACCTAGATAGATGCTATTTAACATGATTAGAAGCCTTAAACTTCAAATTTTGAGTAATCTAGGGTTTGTGTTCTTGAGCAAAATTGGGGCTTTTTGATATAAACGGGTTATGGCCGAATTTTGTTGTTAGTTTATACTAAATTTAGTAGTGTAACATGTTTAGGTTGCTAAATGATCAAAACTTTGATCCTAAATATGATTTTCAAGAATTAAAGTGGACTTTTTGAGTCAAAAATGCAGGTCGTGGGTGGCCAAGAGGGCCTACTTGGAGACTTGGGAACTCAGCAGGAAATGCGAAGGTCGCCAATTGGAACTTGTTTAATTGCTAGTAATGATTATTTTGACATGTTATTTGAGATAAAAGCTAAAGAACATTGTATACATTCTCATATATGTTCATTTGTAAAAGTGTCGAATTGTTAATATTATGAAAATGTGTATAAAGTTTAATATAGATTAAAAATGTCATTGTAATTGTTTTAATTTATGATTTTGCTAACACTAATGCATATTTGGATGCACAAAAATTGTGTTTAATGTGTTTTGCAGACTGAAAGGGGTGAATCTTCATCCGCATCTCAGGCTCACAATGCTCCTCCTGAGAATGCAGAAGAACAGGAGATTAATGACCTATATAGACAAGATCTACCACATCAATACATTCCATATTCAAATATAGAATTGGCAGATTTACATCCTAATTTAAGGTTTGATCGACATTGGATAGATTATCCAAAATACCAGAGGAACTTGCACACCCTTCAGTCTAATGTTGTTGAAGTACCTAGAGTCATAGATTGGAAACCGTTAGAAACAGTTGGATTGGCCGGTCCAATCAGAGAATTACTTACACAAAGGTATGGTAATTCTACTTTTACTAATTGGGAACGTTTGTTTAATATACGTAGGCGTGTATATAGAGAATGGTGTGTGGAGTTATTGTGTAGTATTGAAATAAATGATCGGGTATCTACCTTAACCGATCGTAGTTTTATTAGATTTTTATTAGGAGGTGTGATGCGCCATATGTCTCTACTAGACATGGCTCAGGCTTTGTGTATATATACGCCTGAGGAACTAGCATCTACTAATTGTCAAAGGTTGATAGTTGAGGGTATGAGGGTTGATGAGAATTTTGATATGAATGGTGTATGGAGTAGAATGACTAGGCATAACCAATTTTGTGGGGGGAATAACTCTTATACTGATATTGATAGAGCTGAGCTAAGAGTAATCCATAGGTTCTTAGCAAACTCGATTACACAGCGAGGTAAGAACAAAGAGAAAGTAAATGAGAATGATTTATTTTATCTCATGTGTATTCGAGACCCACAGATCGCTGTGAGTATACCTTATTGTGTGGGTTATTATTTATCATCTATAGTTAAGAGTATACGGCCTAATGGTATAATAGGAGGTGGTATCTTTGTTACTCTAATTGCTGAGTATCTCGGTGTCGATAGAAATCGGGGGGGATTAATAATTGTAGCACCGGAACCCCGTGATACAATTGGTTTGAATGTATATCATGGTGCTAAAGTTTTAAAGAAAAAACATAACGCTGCAGCACCATATGATGGCTCGCATCCACAGGTCGAAAGAGATCAGCAGCAAGGTAACGCGGGAGGGGGGAATGAGATGACAGAAATGCAACTTTTTATGGCTCATCATGATTATGAAATGGCTAGACAACGAGCATTTCAAGATTGGCAGTATCATCAAAACCAAATCATGAGTCATCGTGCACACATAAATGCAACTTACATTGCGACTCCAATGCCCGTATTTCCTCCCTGGAATATACAGACCCGACCACCGTACCCTACATATGACCCAGCTCAAGCATTCTACAGTACATACGGCTATGAATGGGATCCCTACTGGCACCATCCTTATCAACCCTGATTTTCTTTTACTTTTATTTTTATTTATTTAGTAACTTGTAATTTTATACTTTTAATATTTCTTTTGATACTTTAATAGTTTTTATAATTTTCTAACTTTTCTTATTAGATTTTTAATAATTTTTGAATGTGGGGTGATATACCCAACTTCAAAAATATGTATATATATGTTTGTAGTTTATCTCATGTACAAAACAGGGTAAAACAGCGCATTTTCAAAGACTGGCATTAAGTTCAGCAAAAGCTACTACTTTTGACGACAAAACGAAAAACAAATGTGAAGAACAACAAGACGAAATGAATAAATGATGTGCACCATTTATCATTCAACAAACAAACACCAATATGTTTGGAAACTTTGGTAAAATTTAATCATTTTTCTACGCTAATCACCCTCAATAATTTAAATTGTACCGATTTCTTGCAAATGAGGGCATTGCAAGATCTTAAGTGTGGGAAGGGGTTAAATTCTTTCGGATTTTTAAAATTTTTAGACTTAAAACACTTGGTTACCATTAAAAATACTAGTAATGCAGTAGTTGTATTAGAATCTAGTGCTCTCTGATAATAAAGAACAGCCCTAGTCTTATATACTGACTACCCAATTCTAGTAAAATTTTCAAAATTTTCAATTAAATGAATTCAAAATCATGTTTATACATATTTATGAATGATAAAACTAGGTGTCAACACCGAAATTATTGTTACCTCGGAAAGGACATAAATTGAGAAACAGCCTAAAATGTTAGAATTCATTTAAAATGGAATAGAGGACAATAAAAAGGCAAATAAAAGAAAATAAAAGCCAAGTGTGAGAAAATTTACCAAGTTATTTAAAACATATATCACATATTTTTGTACAAATAACTGAAGATACTTTTGCTTTGGACTAATCTAAACAGTTTTACCCAATTTACTGTAATATATTTGAAAGAAAGATGGATTTACACAATGAATCAATTCCATCATTAAAAGGAACTAAAGTCTTCCGAAAAAGAAATGCGCTTCTTGATTTAGGTCAGGAAGTTGTCGTCCAGACCAGTTGTAGAGTCTACGAAAAACCTTGAAAAGTTTTCTCGAAAATTAGCTGGAAATCCACGGACCTCAGCATCAAACAGGGTGGCCAAGTGGTCAGATTTATCCTAACCATGAGAGGATCTGTCTCGTAAAATGGGGAGGACACCGTGCAAATTAGCTGGATAAGACTAATGAATCAGATCCCCAGAAAGGATAATCTCCTTAAAGATTAAAAATCAGCTTCTAAGTCTGATATTACTCAATCCTAGAGATTGACATTAAAGATTGAGAATTACAAACTCATGGAATTCGATGATATCTAAACTCGAGCTTGAACGAGAAAATATTTTGATCAAAATTACAAACCGATTTGTTTTCTGAAAACCCATTTTCAATGCGTTCATTACCATTGAACGTAAAATCCTAGGAATTCACCTGTAATTCATTAGGTCACCTGAACCAAATCGGGTGTCAACCGTAAGAACGATGGTTGCATAGCATGGTCAAAGACAGGACCTTGTGCCAGACCAAAAAACTATAGGGTGAGCTTTACTATTGCTCCTACAAAGGATAGTAATTGCATCCGACACGTTATATACCATAATTAAAAGCATGTCAGGGGATATTGCCTTAACAGTTGCTTGTTCAACGCTTTCCTTTACAACCGGACGGTAGTTTACCGAAAGGTAATATACGGAACAAGTATACTGGACGTGTTGCTTTCCCAATACAAGGTTAGCAAGTGGGTGACACAAAACCGTATGTTTTGAGCTAAAATTTTCAAATCTGAAACCCACCAAATCCACAAAAACATTTTGCAACACCGGTGAAGGGTTATTTCGAAAAATTTATCTAGGGTAAAAGCTAGATTGAATTTACAAAAGATCAAATGTTTTCATAAAGATCCAATTTCCTTAAGGATCTAAATTTTCATAGTCATGTGGGACTGTAAACCACAACGTTACTACCATTGTTTATACCGCCGTATAGAAATCACTGATGTACAAAGTGTGAAGAATAAATAAGTGATTCTAGTATTTTTTATTTCAAGACTATATTGCTTAAGGACAAGCAACGCTCAAGTGTGGGAATATTTGATAATGCTAAAAACGAACATATACTTCATAGCATTATCCCTCAAGAAAGACAATCTTTTAGTTGCAATTGTTCTATTTACAAGTGATATTAGTTTAAATAATAAAAGGTGAAGACAAAAGACAGATTCGACAAATTGAAGACGCAAATGACCAAAAAGCTCAAAAGTACAAAGTACAATCAAAGTGGTTCAAATTATTGATGAGAAACGTCTCAAAATTACAAGAGTGCAAGACGTAAAACGCAAAGTACACGATATTAAATCACACGAAAAGACGTTCAAAAATCCGGAACCGGGACCAAAGTCAACTCTCAACGCTCGACGCGACGGACCAAAAATTACAAGTCAACTATGCATAAGAATAAAATATAATATATAATTAATTATATATATTATTATATAATATAATTTTACGCAGCCCGCGTTTTAGATCTAATATATGAGCTGGTTTCCAGACATCCGCACTCGCGGTACTTTTGTGAAGGAGACATCCGCACTCGCGGAGCTCTACAGTACAACGTGGGCCTATAAAAGCCATCGAATTCTGCACGAATTTTACACACTTTTTCTAATCTTTCCTCTATCTATCTCACGTATATATATATATATATATATATATTTATATTATAATTTTAATTTTAATTTTAAATTCTAATAATAAGGGTATGTTAGCGAATGTTGTAAGGGTGTAAGTCGAAATTCTGTCCGTGTAACGCTACGCTATTTTTAATCACTGTAAGTTATGGTTAATGTTATTTTTAATTTAATGTCTCGTAGCTAAGTTATTATTATGCTTATTTAAGCCGAAGTAATCATGATGTTGGACTAAAATATTAAAATTGGGTAATTGGGCTTTGTACCATAATTGGAGTTTGGACAAAAGAACGACACTTGTAGAAATTAGACTATGGGCTATTAATGGGCTTTATATTTGTTTAATTAAATGATAGTTTGTTAATTTAATATAAAGATTTACAATTGGACATACCTATAAATAACCATATACACTCGATCGGACACGATGGGCGGGATATTTATATGTACGAATAATCGTTCATTTAACCGGACACGGGAATGGATTAATAGTCTATGGAATTATTAAAACAGGGGTGAATTATGTACAAGGACACTTGGCATAATTGTTAACAAAGTATTAAAACCTTGGGTTACACGCAGTCGATATCCTGGTGTAATTATTAAACAAAGTATTAAAACCTTGTTACAGTTTAAATCCCCAACTAGTTGGAATATTTGACTTCGGATATAAGGATAATTTGACGAGGACACTCGCACTTTATATTTATGACTGATGGACTGTTATGGATAAAAACCAGACGGACATATTGAATAATCCAGGACAAAGGACAATTAACCCATGGTAATAAACTAAAATCAACACGTCAAACATCATGATTACGGAAGTTTAAATAAGCATAATTCCTTTATTTCATATTTAATTTCACTTTTAATTATCGCACTTTTATTTATTGTCATTTTATTTAATTGCACTTTTAATTATCGTTCTCTTTAATTATCGCAATTTTATTTTATCGCACTTTTATTTATCGCAATTTCATTATCGTTATTTACTTTACGCTTTAAATTAAGTTATATTTATTTTTAATATTTTACATTAGGTTTTAACTGCGACTAAAGTTTTAAAATCGACAAACCGGTCATTAAACGGTAAAAACCCCCTTTTATAATAATAATTGCAATATATATATTTATTTACAAATATAATTTAGCGTTAAACTTGGCGAGTTCCCTGTGGACGAACCGGACTTACTAAAAACTACACTACTGTACGATTAGGTACACTGCCTATAAGTGTTGTAGCAAGGTTTAGGTATATCCACTCTATAAATAAATAAATAACTTGTGTAAAATTGTATCGTATTTAATAGTATTTTGTTGTAAAAATTAATAGTATTTTATACCCCTTCGCTTTAACATCAAGTATTTTTGGCGTCGCTGCCGGGGAACAACGCTTAACGCCGAAGCGAGACGCTATTAAAAAAAATTAGTTTTTACGTTATTTTTTTGTAAAAATATATTTACATAAGTTTTAAATATCAAAAATATAAAAACATAAAAAATATATATCTTTAAGTCTTTAAAAAAAAGAAGGTATTTTTAGTTATAAAATACTAATAAGTTATTTTTATTTAAAATATAAGTTTTAGTTATATTATAAAACATTTTCTATAAAATAAAAACAGAAAATTAAAAAAAAAACAAAACATAAAAAGTATAATAAAAAAAACAGAACCTGTCGAATTTTTTGACATGCATCTGTCCTGTCGAATTTAACTGTTATATTCTGTTTCCATTTATCTTCTACACAACAACAGAAATAACTAGCATTGCAGCAGCCCAACAGATAAATAAAGTTGGATCACGGCCCTACTGAATTCTTCGGCCCAAATACTAAATCAAACCCAACAGCTATTCAGCCCAACAAGGCAGCCCAATCGAATTTAAAGAAAAAAAAGTCATGGCTTAGAATCGAACGCGAGATCTCTTGGAACCCCATACACATCTTAACGATCCGTCCATCTTTGTTAATCTGATTCATATTGCGATTTAATTTCCTTTAACAAGTTTTCTATTTATCTTCTTCTTCTTCCCAATCTCAATCGATCAAGAAGCTCCCAAATATTAGAAAAATGAATTAATGAATTTGTGTTTGGATTTATAACTTTACAGAAACAACATACCATTTGATTTTCATTTACAGAAAATGAATTTGAAGTAAAAAAAAATATAAACATATAAACAGACGGCCTGCTGTTCGATCTAAAAAAAAAATTCAATAATTGATTTCGAAATTAAGAGAGTTTTAGGGAATTATTATAACATAAATTGTGTTGCAATCACTTCATATAAACATTATCAATTATCAATTTACCTTTATCTGTAACAGAAAATTCAAATTTGATCGTGGAACAAATCTTGACTTTTTGACTTAAAAACTTTGACTCGCAATTTCGGATTCGATATATGAAATTGGAAGTTGAAATCTTACCAGAAGTTTGTTTGAAGGATCCTTGATAAGACATTATTAACAGATTTTGAACTACAATTAACATTCAAGCTTTTGATTAAAACGATCAAGAACAGGGTCGAGTTTTTTTTATTTTATTTTATTTTTCTGTTTGATTTTTGAATTGCAGGGAGACATGGGTTTTTCTGAGTAATTGACTGATTGTTAACACTTATAATTTATCAAAATTGTTGGTTAGTGATTTATTGGCTGTCGATGTTCAATAAACTAGCAGACAGGAAAAATCAATTAAAGAAAGAAAATAAAGAAAAAAATATAAAGTAGATACATGTACATAATCGAATTTGTTTGCATTCTGATCCGAATTTGACATATAACACAATCAAAGGCATGAGTACCAATTATATACAGTTTGATAAAGACCTGTAACAGACTCCCTTCTTTTAATTCGTTATTAGATTATAAATAAATATTAATAATAATAATTCTATTACTATTATTAATAAATAATAATAATAATAATATTAAAAATAATAATAATGATAATAATAATGATAATAATAATCTTCTTCATAATACAAACAATAATACTAGTTATAATAATATCAATATTATTATTGATAATAACATGAATAGTAATAATAATACAATTTAATCATATAAAAAAAATTATATATATATTTTATATTAAAAGTAATAATATTATTAATACAATTATTAATATTAATATTAACAATAATAACATTAATGAAAGTAATAATACTATTAATATATCACTTATATTCAAATTTGCAATTTGATATAATACCATTTATTATTCATATAATATTATATTCTATAATGACATTTACTGAATAGTTAATAGTTATATATTTTATATTTTCAAATTATCATATATATAATTACATTTATATATACATATATATATATACATTTTTTTATTAACAACAATTGTTCGTGAATCGTCGGGATTAGTCAAGGTCAAATGTATACATGAACATAGTTCAAATTTTTTGAGACTCCAATATAACAGACTTTGCTTATCGTGTCGATTTCATTATAAGATTAAGTTTAAATTTGGTCAAAAATTTTCGGGTCGTCACAGTACCTACCCGTTAAAGAAATTTCGTCTCGAAATTTGATCGAGGTTGTCATGGCTAACAATAAGATTGTCTTCATGACGAATATAAGTCGATAATTAGAGTTTTATCATCATTGAGTAATATAGATGAAACAATTTTGAGTACGCGAAGAGTATAAGTGAAATTATCACAAAGAATTGAGATAGGATTTGACTTTGGAAATAATCACGGTGAATTTCAAAATAAGGTGCGTCTTAACTTTTGACGTTGTTTTGGTTGAATTCCGGAATTCAAGGGATTTAAAGAGAATCTTGAAAATCTATAAGATCTGATTCTTCAGGATTTAAGGAAATTAGGATCTCTCTAATTAAATGCGGAGATCTGTCTTGATTTCTTCATTAAATATTTCACTATAAATTAACTTCTTCCGTTCCATTTCTTTTATCACTCCTCTACTCAATTCCCAAATTCAAAAGATTGTGAAAATGTTTAATCCAGTTCTAATCCTTGTCCTTATCCTTACTATTGCAACAATCATTCTCCTTTTCCAACTTCCACCGGAGGAATCTGTTTTCTTCCACTTCGCCCTTGGGGTTATAGTGTTTTTAATTCTCCCGTGTCTTTGTGTTGCGATAAACATTGATATACACGGTTTGTAATTTCCGTGTTGTTATTGGGCTTTATATTTTCTCTTTTATTTTGAAGCTCTTTGCCTTTTTATTATCTTCTCGACCTCTATTAAAGCGAATAATGGTCCAGAATTTTTAAGTATAGAGTTTCGAATGAACTTAATGTTCTAAACAAGAAAGAACGTAATAGCACGATTTGATTTGTCAAATTACCAGAATCACTGAGAACAGAACTATCAAGAATATATTTTCTTGATATGTTCAAAAGTTAAGCAGAATGAAAGAGTTATGTAACATGGCACATGATGACGTTATGATCTGTGAATCATCACGTCCCATTAGAAACTCAGCATGACTTACTGTAATGTAATCACGTTGATCAAGTGTCATTATATTATACTAACTCGTGCATCAATTCCCAACACTACTTCAAAAACATTCATAATTCAAACTCGAATTTTAAAGAAATTTAGAAACTAAAGTAGTTTCCTTTATGATGTAATATAGATAGCACGAAGAGATAAATAATTTCGGACGAGAATATTTATGAAAATATCTTCAGAAATATCGAAGATATTTATGATGATATTTTGGAATTTCTAAGTTCGATGGTTGATGAAGAATGATTTTCCCGCAAGATTTTAACATGAGTACGGAGCAAGATATTCGTTGAAGAGTTCATCAGATACAGAATCATCTGAATTCGTTAAGTACAGGTTTAGTCCTTGTGATTTTTCCACAGTCTCCTGTATAGTTTGCTTAATCCGTTTTCCAGTTCCAACTTTTCTGAGCTTTGCCAACATACTATCCTTTAACATCAAACTTTCGACGATTAAGGTCGTTTACAGTTTTTGCTGCTTCATTCAACTTTTTCACATTTAGAGTATTGATTCGTAGACTGGGTGCTTTTCAGAATTTCAGAATGGAAGATCATAATTCTAAGAGATAAATATTATATGTATACATATAACTATTGATGTAGAAACGCTGCGAGATTCTGAATACTAATTTGCTGATTCTCAGTATTTGGTATGACAATTTTCGTTATAAGATGCGGATGAGTGTATGATAGGGTGTTAATGAACAAATATAACAGTTTTTCGAAAAGTCAAAGATCAAGGAAGTTGCTGGTAATTTTACTGCTATTGCGGTGGGATATAAACGGTTCCCTGATAACGATAACGAAAGGCAAACTTATATATCAAGGTTATAATAAGACTAATCCGAATGAAAAATTAAAGTTGATTTATTGAAGCTGTGACAAAATTGGCTAATTTGAAAAAGAATTGCAATGTTATTTTCGGTAATAACAATGCCAAAGGAACTAGCACATATACGTGTTACACGTTTATTCGGGTTCCGAGTGTTTTCAGGTGCATAACTATATGCATCAATCTTTTCTTCCGTAGATGAAGTGCGGTTGGTTCATCCTCTCTATTGTGTGTTTTCAAGAATCATGAATGGTTTGAAAAGCAGATTGGAATCGTTAAAATACAAATGAGGTTTAAGATGAAATCAAGTGGCACACTTGAAGAAATGTTTAGTTTCATATGTTATAATCAATATTTTAATTCATTTTAATTGTCCAATGTTGGTAGTCCATAGTTACTAGTCCACAGTTAGCAATTCAATAATTCATATATAATATTCGAATTAATTAATACGTATCGTGACCCATGTACATGTCTCAGACTCGATCACAACTCAAAGTATATATATTATTTAAGAATCAACCTCAACCCTGTATAGTGAACTCGATCATTACAGCATATAGAGTGTCTATGGTTATTCCAAATAATATATATAGATGCGTCGATATGATATGTCAAAACTTTGCATACGTGTCCCGATATTTAAAGTGCGTAAAATAAATAATAGAAATTAAATGACGATAAATAAAATTGCGAGAATATAAATTGCGATAAATAAATTGCGATAAATAAAATATAATCAGTTAGCTAGGAACAGTTAGCGTAGATTCTTAACAAAATTTTTCTCATAGTTAATTTGTTTGTTTCTAGCAAACTTTATTTTGTCCAATGTTCTCTTCATTATGCCACTTGTTGAATTCTGATAGGTCAAAATCCAAATATGAAATTTGAATGAAAATGGTTATTATGTGGTGAACGAATACGTATGTCTGTGGATGTAAGTAGGATAGTAAATAATCGTTGAATCAGATTCAAAGAATGTACAGTGTAACTTATTAATGTGTAATCTAAATATACCCGTTAAAATATTTTTACCATTAACAGTTTGTACAATAAAACTTTTAATTACAATCTTTATGAAAACATATATACATATATATTTTCTTCAGACGTAATCATGGATTTAATGAGTCAATGTAATATTAAACTCATCAGATTTACGGCTAGAACTAGAGTACATAATTTCTAAAACATTAGAGATTACATAATTGCCATGAAGGATGAAGATAGTTTATGTAGAACGATTCGTAGAACGATGATTATGCTCGAGGTATAAATTGCGAGGTTGAGAAGTGTGATGATGTTGTTGTTGTTGGTACTGGTTATGCTGCTGGTGGTATTGTTGCTGTCAGTGTTACAAGTGTTGTTGGTGCTGAGGTTGGTGATGATGTTGGTGTAATAAGTATAGCTTGTAGATCACGCACCATTCTTGTCAGGGTTTTATCCTACCCTCTGTCATTTCTATCCATCTACTCATCTGATTCGATAGATCTTGATTATCAATTCGAAGTTCCCTAACTTCTTCTAATATTCCCCTTCGATTGGTATTCGGAAGTAGAGGTTGAATATTTTTTGAGATTGCAGTAATGTGACCTTCGAGGTGGAAAACTTTAGCAAGAAGGGTGAATACAGTGTTGCGCATAGGTTCATTGGTGAGTACATCGTTTTCTCCGATGTTAGGAGGTAAGTTTGGTTCGCGGTAGGGCTCACCTTCTTCATTTCTCCATCAGGTGAGTAAATCTCGGACCCACCCCCATCTCCTCCAGAAAGAAAAATAGCTAAACGGTGGAGACACTTCGGGTCTATTGACTTCGGAGTCTACTTCAATACGCATCTCGAAATTGCTTCCGGAACTAATGGAATCCAAGCTAGGTGTAGGATCCATCTCTTATGATCAGTTAGAGGATTTTCGATATGAAATGATTTTCGATTATCGGATAATATTCTAATTATATAGAATATCTAATATAGTATAGAAGATCCCATAAATTACGGAGGAAATTAAGGAAACGTGTCAGATAAAGTCTACAGTAACAGATACGCTAAGATATGGATTTGTGTAACGACCCTACTTTTTCCGTTATCTTTTATCGTTAATTATTTAACGACCGTTAACTATTATTCGTGCCACGTCATTTCTATGACCTATATTACTATTTTTATAATAATATATTAATTATTATGTGTTAAATGAATATTTGTATTCATATTTCAAATTGCACGTTTCTACGTGTCGTGGATTTCTATCCGGCGAATCTTTTCGGTTTTCAAACCAACGGTCGCGTTTTTGGGATATTTAAATCCTAATTATTTTAAATATGATATTTTAAGATCATATAATTATATATGGTATTTATATTTATTTTTCGTCGCGTAGTTGTTATATCTCCGAATTTTTAATCGCGTAAGCGTGTTTTTGCGTTTCGGGTTTCGTTCGGGTGTTCGGGCCACAAGGAATTTACATTTAAGAGTTTTGGGCTAAGTGGGGCCCACCCCACTATCAATTTAGGCTGAACCAAGGGGGTATACCCCTTCCACTTTGCATTTTTGTTTTCCATTTTCCCATTTACACTTTCTAATATCAAAAACCTAATTTTGGCTCTCCTCCCTTTTTGCTCCCCCTTGGCCGTCGCCTATCACCACCACTACATCATCATCTTCATCAATTTTTATTACTTGGATCAAGGATTAAACAACATCAACGCGTTCCTCATTCCGTTCTCTACGCGATTATACTTCTTGTTTCTCGATTAGGGTATAAACCCTAACCCTAGAACTTTTGATTTTTTATTATTTTTCTGTATTTTGATTATATATTAATAGTATGATGATTACTTGTTGTTGTAATGGTGTTTGTATGCATAGAATTACTCGAATACATATGTTTTCGGTTTGATATAATTGGGACAGCAGCTATTTCGTGTTTTTCTGATATTTTGACTGATATAAAAGTTAAAATAAAGTATCTAGATGAGTTCCTCTCATCAAGACATTAATTTTAGACTCCGGATTCATGTCGTTTCGATTCCCGGAGCCCTAAATATGATCAAAATGGTATTTTGTTAAGATTGAATTGTAATATTGATATGAACCAGGTTTGGTCCGAATTTGTGACCATATTTGGTGACTTTAGGGTGTGTTAGTGTGTTAGGACTGATGGTGGGACGAACTTTCATGTTCGGGTCATCTAAATCCGAGCCACGAATCACCCGTTATAGATAAAACACGATTTTGATTGAATTAAAGTTTCAAGTAGTGTAATGGCTGTAAATCACGACTTGTGGACTGTTCTTGGGGTGTTCTTGAGTGTACCAAAGTGTCGGGTGGTTTGATTAGGCGGAGATATATGTAAGGCTCGCCGAAAACCGACACCCGGGGCTCAAGATGCGACCCGATGAACTTTTGATTTAAAACTTGTGACAAATTATTAAACCTATGATATAAATAATGGATTTCATTATCATTTAATTACTTATGATAAAAAAAAAATAATTATTATTATTTAAGACTTATGATATATATTTATTATATCATTTAATTAATACTTATGATTTAATTAACATTTTAATAATACTTTTATTATTAATGGAAAATACTTATGATAAGTATTAAACTTGTATTATGAGATTACTATTATAAGACTTATAATAAGGATTAATTAATTATTTAATTATTATAAGGCTTAGTTATTATTTAATTATAATTTAATTATTAAATATTTAAGATTTAATAATTATAATTAGAAACTTATGATATGATTAATAATTCATTATTAATTAATAATACTTATGATATGATTTAAAATTTAATTATTAATTAATAATATTTATATTATGACTAATATTTAATTAATTAATTAAATACTTATGTTATATTAATTATATCATTTAAACTTATATTAACTTTAATAATTCATTTTAATTTAATTAAACTTATGTTATGATATAATTAGACATATTTAACTTTAATAAACGTTATAACTTATATTATTATTATTATAACTTACACTTTTAAAATTTACATTGACCATGTTTGACCAAGGTTGACTTTTGAGTTGACTTTCGGTTGACTTTGACTTTCAGTTGACTTCTGTTGACTTTCTAAATAAGGAAACTTTCCTAACTTAAAACTTTCTAAAAATAGAAACTTTCTAAATTTGGAAACTTTCCAAAAATAGAAACTTTCCAAAAATAGAAACTTTCCAAAAATGGAAACCTGCTAAAAATAGAAACTTTCTAAAAATAGAAAGTTTGTGTCCGTACGCTGTTCCGATCAAACCGATGCATGTTGAGTATTGTTCTATGTCTACTTGCAACATGTACAATAGCTATCATACTAAGACTTGACCTAAGTTAGTTATTTATATCGACTTGCTTTATTTATAGGTCGGCGTTGTGATCATTCATGATCACTTTACTTCATTTGCTGTTCGCATAATTGTGTGGTTACTTCGTTTGCTAATAAGGTGAGTTATAGTCCCATTTTTATATTTAAATCTTTTGGGATGAGAATACATGCAATTTATTTTATATTTTGGACAAGTGGAAGTTGGTTTAAATTATTCATTGTGAGTTGAACAAAAATATTCCCTAGTCTGGTAACTGTAATCACTGGTTTCTACTGGTGAACGCGAATCCTATGGATAGATCTATCGGGTTTGACAACCCCATTTCGAGCTAGTCGCGCTAGCAATTTATAATCGGAATGTTTAGTACTTCGTATTTTGTTGTAGATACACTTGTTCGGTGTATATTATTTATTGTGTTTGGCAAGGGTAAATAAAGGGTTAAGTGGTTACCAGGTGGCTCACGGAAAATGGAATAATGTTTTATTATATGTTTTCTAGCATATAATTTGGTGGTTTAAAAAGGACTTTTATGTTTTCAAACATAAATTTTTATTGTTTAAATTAAATATTGTTTGCAATATTAAACCTATAATTCACTCAACATTTTTGTTGACAGTTACTCGCATGTTTTATTCTCAGGTTCATGATTGATTGCTTCCGCTGTGCTTAGAGAGTCTGCATATTTATGATGGCAGCTTTTGTTAAACATTAACTTGCATTCTATTTTGTTACATTAAATAGTGGTTGTTTGTTGACTTTGTTTTGGTCAACTTTTGGTTAAAGTATTGTTGTATAGTTTTTCTAAACTTATACATTTTAGTAGATTTCCTTTATAGGAAATCATTTTTAAATAAAGAATGCAAGGTTATTTTATTAAATTCATATAGAGTTTCGATCAAGCTGTGGGACCAAGTGACGGAGCCGTTAAGTGTTTTGACGGAGTCGCCACAGTTGGTATCAGAGCTCTGGTTGTAGGGAATTAGGCTGCATTGATGTCGTTACCCGAGTCAATAGGGTGCATTAGTGAGTCTAGTCTACAGCCCGGCCTATTATATATTACTATATGTGATTATTTGTATCGTATTGGTATGCATATTGTTATCATACATACATTTCTTTTATGTTCTGAATCCGGGAGGAACTCCCATTCCGATTTAAACGTATTCTCCGACTCATGTGAGTTCATCTTTTATGGGAACACCTCGGTTAGTGAAATCGAGGGGGGGTGACATTCTTGACTTCTGAAATTCTCGACATTTCTATGTCATAATTTGTGTTTATTGATATAACATTTGAGTTACATTAGGTGTTCTAAAATTCTCGGCATTTCTATGTCATCTATTATGGTTATGTATATAACGTTTGAGTTATATTACGCGAGATGTCATTCTTGACTTCTAAAGGCTCGGCATTTCAATGTCAGCTATTGTGTTTGGGTATATAACATTTTTGTTACATTACATGCCATTGTGCCGTTGTGCCTATGTGCTTTTGTTTTTGAACCGAAAAACGTCATCCTTAACTTTTAGAGATTCTTGGTACTTCGAAGACATTTTCATGTCACCATTACTCCTATTCATTACTTTCGATGTCTTTGTCTCTTGTGCTATCCTTAGCACATTGTTAAGAAATTGTTTTAGGGAAATTGTGTTGAAATTCGAGGTTAACCACGTGTCCTGACCTTATGTAGTGATATTGGAATGGAACTATGAGTTAGTGAAATATAATGGCGTCAGGCCAACGTGATTATATTACGTTAATTCATAAAAAGTCCCAATATTGTGACATGAGGAATAGAAAGCGAGTCAGAGAAAATTTATACACCACTCGTTCGGAAATTCTAACGTTGTTACATGAGTAAGGAAGATACTCATTATCTTATTTGTTGATATACGAGAGACTCGTCTTAACCGAACTACTTACCCTATGTTTTATCATTCATAACTCGCTTGTTAGTGACAGCTTCGCACGTGAAGAGTTTTGGCCCAAGAACTTATGTCCTGATAATAGTCAAAACAATATTTAACTCATTGGTTTTCATGACCTCGTAGCATTTATTGATTAGATGTCGCAAGACGATTCAAGTCCATCACCCGAGCTTTAACGATCTTACTTCAACTCGTAACCTCTGTAATGCGGATATCCTGCTTTTCATTAAAATTTTTACACATTTGTGCAATTGGGCGGTTCTCACGAGATTTATGGGCGAATAGAAGTAATGAAATATTTTGTCATGTATACTATTTATAAAATCATATATGTACGTATGAATTCAAATGGACTAATTTACCCTTACCTATTTTGGCTATTATACACTAAATTATACCTTCAAAATTATTTTAAAAACCACTCTTGTTGAGTTGTTTAGTTAACTCAAATTGATTTACGTAAAATGGTACACGTTGTACATACTTCTAAATTTACTAAGAGCTTCGTTCCATTTATGGGGTTACATCAGACGTTTCAAGCTTTTTCAAAACTCCTTTGATTGATTACATTAGAATTTTCGCATTACTCTACCGAGTGTTTGGATCACAGTTCTCCTCATCCTCCGTTTAAGGATGAAACTTACCATTAAGTTCATTGATAGAAACTCATACACCACTTTGGGGTCCGGCTTTGTATTGTTGGAGAGTCTTTGCGCTCATTAGATTTTATCTCTTATGGTTGGACATGGCCGAAACGCGGACCGATAAATCAATTTTCCGGGGTACCCTCGATGGTCACCTTATTGTAGAAAAGGCACTAGGTGGGTTTCTACCCCAACTGTTGTTATAATGGGTATCATGGATATATATTACTCTAGACCGTTTGAGGAGTTTCTACTCTCAATTTTCGCTGTCAACCGCAACACCCTCGTAAACATCAATCCTAGGATTCGATACTTTAGGGTGCACGAAATTATTTTTGGAGATTCATCTAACCTGGAGTCGGCCATTCTTTATAACCCATGATTCGCGTTCTTTTCATCCGCACATAAATTTAAGAATATGGATGAATCCTAGATTGCCTCGCTCATTGTACAAGGAAGTTCACTCTCGTTGAAATATCACACCTTTCGTACGTCTTCCTTTCGGAAATGTAATCAAAATTTACTTTGAAGTCCATGATCCTCGTTATCTCCTTCGAGAGAATTGCCTTAAATATCTATGCCACCGAAGTGACTACTTCATATATTTCTTCCCTCATTGTTGCAACTACATTTCATTCATCCCAGTTCGTCCCCTTGGGGAGCTCCTGTTTTGTTTGTTAAGAAGAAGGGTGGTTCGTTCCGATGGTATAGTGATTATCGCGAGTTGAACAAGCTTACAGTTAAGAACCGTTACCCTCTTCCGAGAATTGATGATCTGTTCGATCAACTTCAAGGTTTGTCCGTTTATTCTGAAATCGATCTTCATTCCTGTTATCATCAGTTGCGTGTTAAAGAATCTGATGTTTCGAAAACTGCTTTTCGCACCCGTTACGGTCACTTTGAGTTTCTTGTTATGCTGTTCGGATTGACAAATGCATCTGCTGTGTTCATGGACCTCATGAACCATGTGTGCAGACCTTATTTAGACAAGTTCGTTATTATTTTCATTGACGACATCCTTATTTATTCTAAGAGTGATGAAGAGCACGAAGAACACTTGAAGTTAGTGCTTGATCTATTGAGAAAAGAAGAGTTGTATGCTAAGTTCTCTAAGTGTGCTTTCTGGTTAAGAGAAGTTCAATTCTTTGGTCACATTGTTAGTAAACAGGGAATACAAGTTGATCCTGCTAAGATTGAGGCGATCGAAAAGTGGGAAACTCCGAAAACTCCTACTCAGATCCGTCAGTTTCTAGGATTGGTAGGATATTATAGAAGGTTCATTCAAGATTTCTCTCGTATAGCGACACCTCTGACTGCTTTAACGCATAAGGGGGAGAAGTATGAGTGGAAGGATGAACAAGAGACTGCTTCTCAAATTTTGAAGAAGAAGTTGACTACCGCTCCGATATTGTCACTACCTAAGGGTAATTATGATTTTGTTGTTTATTGTGATACTTCGCGTCAAGGCTTTGGGTGTGTTTTGATGCAATGAAAGAAGGTTATTGCATATGCGTCATGGCAGTTGAAGATCCACGAGCAGAATTATACAACCCATGATTTAGAATTGGGAGTTGTTATATTCGCACTCAAGAATTGGAGACATTACTTATATGGAGTCAAATGTGCAGTGTACACTGATCACAAAAGTCTTCAACATATTCTTGATCAAAAACAGCTAAATATGAGACAGCGAAGATGGGTTGAGATGTTGAACGATTATGATTTTGAACTTCTATATCATCCTGGAAAGGCCAATGTTGTAGCCGATGCTTTGAGTCGAAAAGAGAGAGTTGAACCTCGTAAGTTTAGGGCCTTGAATATGACCATACGAACAAACCTCGCAAGGCAGATTCTTGCAGCTCAACAAGAAGCCTTGAAGGAGGAAAATTTCGTAACGGGAAGGTCAAAGGCCTAAGTAGACAGTTTGAGGTACGAACCGATGGCACTCGGTATTTTTACGGGATGCCTTTGGGTTCCGAAGTTTGGTGATCTACGAAACTTGTTTTAGATGAGGCTCATAAGTATGGGTACTCTATTCATCCTGGTTCAGGAAAGATGTATCATGATCTTAAGGAGCTGTATTGGTGGCCTAATTTGAAAGCTGATATGGCTACGTATGTGGTTAACTGTTTGACCTGTGCTAAGGTTAAGGCTGAACATTAGAAACCGTCTGGACTTTTGGTGCAACCTGAGATTCCCGAGTGGAAGTGGGAAGGTATTACAATGGATTTTATTACGAAGTTATTGTGAGTTGTGGGTGGTTACGACGCCATTTGGGTGATTGTGACCGACTCACAAAATCAGCTCATTTCTTACCGATTAAGGAAACTGATTCGAGGGAGAAGCTTACCCGTTTATAATTGAAGGAAATTGTTTTGAGGCATGGTGTTCCCGTATCTATTATTTCGGATCAAGACAGTCGATTTACGGCGAGGTTTTGGCAGTCTTTACAAGATGCTTTGGGAACTAAATTGGATATGAGCACCGCTTATCATCCACCGTCGGACGGTCAGAATTAAAGGACCATCCAAACGTTAGAAGGCATGTTGAGGGCGTGCGTAATTGATTTTGGTAATTGTAGGGATAGATACTTGTCGTTGGCTAAGCTTTCTTATAACAACAGCTATCATGCAAGTATTAAAGCCGCACCGTTTGAAGCTCTGTATGGTAGAAAGTGTAGGTCTCCTGTCTGTTGGAATGAGGTTGGGGATGCTCAACTCACAGGTCCAGACATTATTCATGAGACTACCGAGAAGATCGTACAGATTAAGGAAGGATTGAGAACCGTCAGAAGTCGGCAAAAGAGCTATGCCAATAAGAGAAGGAACGATATTGAATTTCAGGTCGGTGATCGTGTTATGTTGAAGGTATTGCCTTGGAAGGGCGTGATACGTTTTGGTAAAAGGGGGAAAGTTGAATCCTCGATTTGTTGGACCTTTTGAAATTATTGAGAGAGTTGGACCCGTGGCTTATCGTTTGAAATTGCCACAAGAACTCAGTGCTGTTCACGATGTTTTTCATGTATCGAATTTAAAGAAGTGTTTGGCCGAGGCCGAGGAAACCATTCCTATGGAGGGACTTCATGTTGATAAGAAACTAGTTTTTCTTTTAAGGAACCTGTTGAAATTATGGATCGAAAGGTTAAGACTCTTAAACAGAGTAGAATTCCTATTGTTCGAGTTAGATGGAACGAATCGGTCCCGAGTTCACTTGGGAGCGTGAAGATTAGATGAGGCAGAAGTACCCGCATTTGTTCCCAAATTTTGAGTCAACCCCTGCACCTGCTTAAATTTCGGGACGAAATTTCCTTAACGGGAAGGTACTGTAACGACCCTACTTTTTCCGTTATCTTTTATCGTTAATTATTTAACGACCGTTAACTATTATTCGTGCCACGTCATTTCTATGACCTATATTACTATTTTTGTAATAATATATTAATTATTATGTGTTAAATGAATATTTGTATTCATATTTCAAATTGCACGTTTCTACGTGTCGTGGATTTCTATCCGGCGAATCTTTTCGGTTTTCAAACCAACGGTCGCGTTTTTGGGATATTTAAATCCTAATTATTTTAAATATGATATTTTAAGATCATATAATTATATATGGTATTTATATTTATTTTTCGTCGCGTAGTTGTTATATCTCCGAATTTTTAATCGCGTAAGCGTGTTTTTGCGTTTCGGGTTTCGTTCGGGTGTTCGGGCCACAAGGAATTTACATTTAAGAGTTTTGGGCTAAGTGGGGCCCACCCCACTATCAATTTCGGCTGAACCAAGGGGGTATACCCCTTCCACTTTGCATTTTTGTTTTCCATTTTCCCATTTACACTTTCTAATATCAAAAACCTAATTTTGGCTCTCTCTCCCTTTTTGCTCCCCCTTGGCCGTTGCCTATCACCACCACTACATCATCATCTTCATCAATTTTTATTACTTGGATCAAGGATTAAACAACATCAACGCGTTCCTCATTCCGTTCTCTACGCGATTATACTTCTTGTTTCTCGATTAGGGTATAAACCCTAACCCTAGAACTTTTGATTTTTCATTATTTTTCTGTATTTTGATTATATATTAATAGTATGATGATTACTTGTTGTTGTAATGGTGTTTGTATGCATAGAATTACTCGAATACATATGTTTTCGGTTTGATATAATTGGGACAGCAGCTATTTCGTGTTTTTCTGATATTTTGACTGATATAAAAGTTAAAATAAAGTATCTAGATGAGTTCCTCTCATCAAGACATTAATTTTAGACTCCGGATTCATGTCGTTTCGATTCCCGGAGCCCTAAATATGATCAAAATGGTATTTTGTTAAGATTGAATTGTAATATTGATATGAACCAGGTTTGGTCCGAATTTGTGACCATATTTGGTGACTTTAGGGTGTGTTAGTGTGTTAGGACTGATGGTGGGATGAACTTTCATGTTCGGGTCATCTAAATCCGAGCCACGAATCACCCGTTATAGATAAAACACGATTTTGATTGAATTAAAGTTTCAAGTAGTGTAATGGCTGTAAATCACGACTTGTGGACTGTTCTTGGGGTGTTATTGAGTGTACCAAAGTGTCGGGTGGTTTGATTAGGCGGAGATATATGTAAGGCTCGCCGAAAACCTACACCCGGGGCTCAAGATGCGACCCGATGAACTTTTGATTTAAAACTTGTGACAAATTATTAAACTTATGATATAAATAATGGATTTCATTATCATTTAATTACTTATGATAAAAAAAATAATTATTATTATTTAAGACTTATGATATATATTTATTATATCATTTAATTAATACTTATGATTTAATTAACATTTTAATAATACTTTTATTATTAATGGAAAATACTTATGATAAGTATTAAACTTGTATTATGAGATTACTATTATAAGACTTATAATAAGGATTAATTAATTATTTAATTATTATAAGGCTTAGTTATTATTTAATTATAATTTAATTATTAAATATTTAAGATTTAATAATTATAATTAGAAACTTATGATATGATTAATAATTCATTATTAATTAATAATACTTATGATATGATTTAAAATTTAATTATTAATTAATAATATTTATATTATGACTAATATTTAATTAATTAATTAAATACTTATGTTATATTAATTATATCATTTAAACTTATATTAACTTTAATAATTCATTTTAATTTAATTAAACTTATGTTATGATATAATTAGACATATTTAACTTTAATAAACGTTATAACTTATATTATTATTATTATAACTTACACTTTTAAAATTTACATTGACCATGTTTGACCAAGGTTGACTTTTGAGTTGACTTTCGGTTGACTTTGACTTTCAGTTGACTTCTGTTGACTTTCTAAATAAAGAAACTTTCCTAACTTAAAACTTTCTAAAAATAGAAACTTTCTAAATTTGGAAACTTTCCAAAAATAGAAACTTTCCAAAAATAGAAACTTTCCTAAAATAGAAACTTTCCAAAAATGGAAACCTGCTAAAAATAGAAACTTTCTAAAAATAGAAAGTGTGTGTCCGTACGCTGTTCCGATCAAACCGATGCATGTTGAGTATTGTTCTATGTCTACTTGCAACATGTACAATAGCTATCATACTTAGACTTGACCTAAGTTAGTTATTTATATCGACCTGCTTTATTTATAGGTCGGCGTTGTGATCATTCATGATCACTTTACTTCATTTGCTGTTCGCATAATTGTGTGGTTACTTCGTTTGCTAATAAGGTGAGTTATAGTCCCATTTTTATATTTAAATCTTTTGGGATGAGAATACATGCAATTTATTTTATATTTTGGACAAGTGGAAGTTGGTTTAAATTATTCATTGTGAGTTGAACAAAAATATTCCCTAGTCTGGTAACTGTAATCACTGGTTTCTACTGGTGAACGCGAATCCTATGGATAGATCTATTGGGTTTGACAACCCCATTTCGAGCTAGTCGCGCTAGCAATTTATAATCGGAATGTTTAGTACTTCTTATTTTGTTGTAGATACACTTGTTCGGTGTATATTATTTATTGTGTTTGGCAAGGGTAAATAAAGGGTTAAGTGGTTACCATGTGGCTCACGGAAAATGGAATAATGTTTTATTATATGTTTTCTAGCATATAATTTGGTGGTTTAAAAAGGACTTTTATGTTTTCAAACATAAATTTTTATTGTTTAAATTAAATATTGTTTGCAATATTAAACCTATAATTCACTCAACATTTTTGTTGACAGTTACTCGCATGTTTTATTCTCAGGTTCATGATTGATTGCTTCCGCTGTGCTTAGAGAGTCTGCATATTTATGATGGCAGCTTTTGTTAAACATTAACTTGCATTCTATTTTGTTACATTAAATAGTGGTTGTTTGTTGACTTTGTTTTGGTCAACTTTTGGTTAAAGTATTGTTGTATAGTTTTTCTAAACTTATACATTTTAGTAGATTTCCTTTATAGGAAATCATTTTTAAATAAAGAATGCAAGGTTGTTTTATTAAATTCATATAGAGTTTCGATCAAGCTGTGGGACCAAGTGACGGAGCCGTTAAGTGTTTTGACGGAGTCGCCACAATTTGTCTATACACTATTCATGCAATCAATGCAGTAAGTTGTGTCTAGACTAGGAATGATAAGCAGGTAATTTCCTAAGGATGATAAGTAGGTAATTTTCGACACGAAATGATAAGCAAAACTTTTGACATGCAGACACGGTCGAAGTCCAGACTCGTTAATGCATCCTAACAACTAATAGTTAGATACACTAATGCAAGACCTGGTTCGCTACGACCACCACTCCGATACCACATGTAAAGACCCGTCCTAATCCAGAAGAACGAATACAATAACATATGATTACATCGCGAGGTATTTGACCTCCATATGATACATTTTACAAACATTGCATTCGTTTTTTGTAAGACCCAAATATTTATTGTACATAATGTATTTTATGGTGTACGATGCGTGTATGAAGTGTACGTGTTGCTTGCTCGAACGTCGAAGGAAACTGGACGTTGTCTGAAGTGACAAGGTGTGTACGTATCTTTTCAACCCCAAATAAAGTTTGTGTTGATGTTTCAAAGCCTTACCATTGGAAAGGAAATCTTATTACGTTTCCAACGATATTTGATTCATCGAAAACGGAGCTACGGTTAAAAAGTTATGGCCAAAACAAGTTTCTGAAAACTGACCAGTAGGTTGGCGCGGCGCGCCGAACCCGTCTGATGTAATTTTTAGCCTTTTTAAAAGGTCTAAATGAGGGGTACTTTGGTATTTTCATTTAGGGTCGGTTTAGGGTCACCAAAACTGATCTAGAACTCCATTGGAGCTCATTTCTCACCCACACAAACACTCTCATTCATATTTAGAGAGAGAGGAAGAGTTCTAGAGTGAGAGAGCTTGATTTGGAGAAGAAGGAGTCGAATTCTAGCCAAAGCTCGGGTTTTAAAGTTGTTCATCTCGCTCCTAGCTACGTTTTGGTAGTATTGGTAAGTCCTAACTCCGAATTTCATTTGTTAGATTTGATATTCAAGTTAGGGTTTGAGATTGTTAGTTATAAAACCCATTTGGTTGATGAAGAGGGTTTATGGAAACTTGCTATTTTGATATTTGGCGGGTTTTGGATTGGTTAATGATTTAACCATGTTTAAGACTTGTAAATGGTGTATAATCACTAGTGTTAGTGATTATTGGTGTTTTGGAAACCATTAGGGTTCTTATGGTTGACTAATTTTGACTAGAGTCAAAATTAGGGTTTGTTGATGATTATGACTCAATTGCCGATTTAATAAGGTTTATAAACTTAAAATGGATTAAGTTGAAGCATAGAACCGAGTTAAATATGTTTTGGTGTCAAAACTTGCTAATGGCATGATATTGACTTCTTATGGGTCAAATTAGGGTTTAAGTGTCATTTTGGACAAGATAGGTGTTTAACACCTATGATTGGGTTTGATTGGCATATTAGGACCACTCTCACTTGTGTTAGTGATTATTGGTTAGTTTGGGCGCGGTTTGTGCTTGAAAGTGCATTTGGGTCGAAATTGCACTAGTTGTCAATTTGGGTTGATTTGTATATCCACCCTAATTGTGTTACTTGTTATGTGATAAATGGATTAGGTACATTCCATCGGCGATTGCGGATTATTCGGTAGCATTCTTCAAGGCGACAAGGTGAGTGTTAATATCCTATATGCATATGTATGTGTAGGATGGGTGCGGGTCGGGAGAAGGGGTTCTCGCTTGTAGAGCTCGCTTCTCGTATAGGTGGAATTGTTGGACTTGTGTATAGGTCCAATTGGCACGGTTGTGCTTTTTGGTTGACCACGTTGGCGAGGTGCACACTTTGTGTGTACGTTATCACATAGGCGTGTGATGTGGACTTATATAACCCCAATGACGAAGGGTTAATATAGTGAGTGGAATAATTGTATGTGTAGGTATATAATGTATCTATTTGTTGTAGCGTGAAATGCGTTGTGTCGAGGTGTTAAGACACCACGTTTCACGTGACGAGTGAAGCATCAAGGTGTTAAGATGCCACTCGGGGTGAAGCATCGAGGTGTTAAGATGCCACCTAGGGGTGTAGTGTCGAGGTGTTAAGACACCACTCCGTAAAATAATGAGTGAAGCATCGAGGTGTTAAGATGCCACTCGGGGTGAAGTGCCGAGGTGTTAAGGTGCCACCTAGGGGTGTAGTGTCGAGGTGTTAAGACACCACTCCGTAAAATAATGAGTGAAGCATCGAGGTGTTAAGATGCCACTCGGGGTGAAGTGCCGAGGTGTTAAGGTGCCACCTAGGGGTGTAGTGTCGAGGTGTTAAGACACCACTCCGTAAAATAATGAGTGAAGCATCGAGGTGTTAAGATGCCACTCGGGGTGAAGTGCCGAGGTGTTAAGTTGCCACCATAGGAGTTAGTGATACGAGGTGTTAAGTACCCTAACGGATGTTATGAACATCGATGACTTGTTTCGCGAAGTCATTCCCTTGCGAAGATTTGGTTAACCATGGTTATTGTGTTGTAAGCGTAAGCAAATTATGTTATTCGATATATATATATATATATATATATATATATATATATATATATATATATATATATATATATATATATATATATATATACATATAATGTTGTATTGTCGTGATGTAGCTAACCCTCCGGGTGTAGCTTATTGGCATTGTTCACATCGTTGTTGGTGAACTTATATTTTGTTGATGTATCTTTAGCTCGTTGCTTAGTGATCTTACGGTATGCTTAGACTAGCTTGCCTTTATGCTTGGATGCTCCGGTATGCGGTATTTGGTTTTGTGTGGCGTGTCCATTTTATGCATATATATGTATGTAGTATATTCTCACTCACTAAGCGTTAGCTTACCCTCTCGTTGTTTACCTTTTTATAGATTTGTATGGATGCGGTGGCTCGGGTAAGCGTGGGACTAGTGGACTCGCGTAGTTGCTTTAGAAAGCTTGCTTTTGGATTAATTAGGATTGGGTAGTGTATCCCAATCGCCATGCTCGGCTTTATTTTGTGTTAATAGTCGTGTGATTGAAAACTTGTATTTTAGTATGAAAGTCGTAAAACGGCCGATGTGGGCCCGGCCTCGTAAAACTTATTTTATGAATGGAACGTGTTAGTTTTTCATATATGAATAGGTTGTGAAAAGCGTTTTTTCTAAATACGTCGGGAAGTGGTCAAACATTTTCGCATTTCATGACTTTTTGGACAGGCCAGTTTGGCGCGCCGCGCCATATGCTGTTCCAGCAAAAAAAAAATTATTTCGCGTTTTTGGTTGGTTAACGGGTTGGGTTGTTACATTTTTAAAAAACAACTTTCTTCACATCGAATGTTGACGGCATGCATACCATTTCATAATATATCCAACTATAATTGACTTAATAATAATCTTGATGAACTCAATGACTCGAATGCAACGTCTTTCGAAAAAATGTCATGAATGACTCCAAGTAAGATTTCTAAAATGAGCTAATGCACAGCGGAAGATTTCTTTCGTACCTGAGAATAAACATGCTTTAAAGTGTCAACCAAAAGGTTGGTGAGTTCATCAGTTTATCATAATCATTCATTTCCATCATTTTAATAGACCACGAGAATTTCATTTCCATTTCTCATAAATATACGTCACATGCATAGAGACAAAAATCATTCATATGGTGAACACCTGGTAACCGATATTAACAAGATGCATATAAGAATATCCTCTATCATTCCGGGAAATCCTTCGGACATGATAAAAATGAATTCGAAGTACTAAAGCATCCGGTACTTTGGATGGGGTTCGTTAGGCCCAATAGATCTATCTTTAAGATTCGCGTCAATTATGAAACGACCCGTTCATACCGATTATAAACGATTCATAATATTTGGTTACATCGCGAGGTACTTGACCTCTATATGATACATTTTACAAACATTGCATTCGTTTTTAAAAGACAATCTTTCATTTCATCGACAGTTGACAGCATGCATACCATTTCATAATACATCAAACTATAATTGACTTAATAATAATCTTGATGGACTCAACGACTCGAATGCAACGTCTTTTGAAATATGTCATGAATGACTCCAAGTAATATCTCTAAAATGAGCAATTGCACAGCGGAAGATTTCTTTCATACCTGAGAATAAACATGCTTTAAAGTGTCAACCAAAAGGTTGGTGAGTTTATTAGTTTATCATAAATAATCATTTTTCAATAATATAATAGACCACAAGATACTCATAATTAGAAAACAATCTGTGCAGGTCTGCTCACTGCTGTAAAATCATTCATATAAAGAACACGGGAACCTTTCAAACAACTCACCAACGGTAGCTAATGCGTAGTGCAATGATAAAATCATCTCATCGTGGTAGTTAATACAATATAATTCTTACAACGGGGGCTGATGCGTACGCAATGCAAAATCATCCCTCTGAGGGTAGCTGAAACAGGGGCTAATGCGTACGCAATGCAAAATCATCCCACCGAGGGTAGCTGAAACGGGGGCTAATGCGTACGCAATGTAAAATCATCCCTCCGTTACCAACTACAAAGTCGACTATAATACAATACAATACAATACATCGGTAGCTAACGCGTAGTGCAATGATGAAATCATCTCACCGATGGTAGTTAAAACGGTAGCTAACGCGTAGTGCAATGACGAAATCATCTCACCGTTACTAACTACTAAATCGAACCTCTGAATCCAAATAATTCTATCATAGAATGTAGTTTTGAATATTTGTGTCTATTTTGTCAATCATTTATAAAAGCAGTTCATGTATTCTCAGTTCAAAAAATATATCTCAAAAGCATTTAGGAAACAGTTATAAAAACAGCGCATGTATTCTCAGTCCCAAAAATGTAAAGAGTAAAAGGGATTCAAATGAACTCACCTAATGTATTTTGTAGTAAAAATACATATGACTATATTGAACAATGCAGGGTTGGCCTCGGATTCACGAACCTATATCATTTGAATATTTATTAATATACATAATGGTAATCGAACAAATATATTTATAAGTTTATTAGTTATATCCTTTTTATATTAAATATATATTTCATATTTTCATTAAAAATATTAATTTTGTTAAAAATGATAATAGTTATAATATTTGATTTTACTAATAAGGATAATAATTATATTAATGATAATAATAATGATATTTATAATATTAGCTGTAAAATATTAATTTTATTGTTAATGATATTTATGATAATGATAGTAATAATAGTAATAATAAAAATAATCATAATTCTCAATATTTATAAATTTTAATAAGTATAATAACTCTAGTCAAAATGTTACTTTTAATAAAAAAGATAGTAAAAAAATGATAACTTTGATAGTCTTCATTAAAATGATACTTGATAAGGCTAAAAAGGAACATATATTTCAAAGCAAAATCCCCCAAGAAAGACAAGATTTTAGTTGCAATTGTTCCATTTTCAAGTAATATTCGTTTATATTAAATAAGTGCGAAGACAAAAGGCAAAAACGACGATTTGAAGACAAAAAGGTCCAAAAAGCTAAAAAGTACAAGATACAATTAAAAAGGTTCAAATTATTGATGAAGAACGTCTAAAAATGACAAGAGTACAAGTTACAAAACGCAAAGTACACGATATAAAATTGTACGAAAGGGCGTTCGAAAATCCGGAACCGAGGCATGAACCAACTTTCAGCGCTCGACGCAACGGTGTAAAAATTACGAGTCAACTATGCACAAGAATAAAATATAATATTTAAATAATTCATAATAAGAATAATATTAAATAATAAAAAGTTGTTAATTGAGCATAGTTCAGGGGTCGTAAATGAAAATTTCAATTCTAATTTCGCTATAAAAGCGATGATTTACAATCAAATTTAGGAGACTTTTTTTCGATCATTTTTTCTATCTTTTTCTTACTTTTCTATATCAAATATCAATATCTATATTTATAATTCTCTATCATAATGTTAATATAATCAGATATAACAATAATCTTAATTTTAAGTTTAAATTATGATAATAATAAGATTTATGATAGAGATCGTTTTGATTGTGTAAGTCGAAATTCTGTCCGTGTAACGCTACGCTATTTTTAATCATTGTAAGTTATGTTCAACCTTTTTACATTAATGTCTCGTAGCTAAGTTATTATTATGCTTATTTAAAACGAAGTAATCATGATGTTGGGCTAATTACTAAAATTGGGTAATTGGGCTTTGTACCATAATTGGGGTTTGGATAAAAGAACGACACTTGTGGAAATTAGATTATGGGCTATTAATGGGCTTTATATTTGTTTAACTAAATGATAGTTTGTTAATGTTAATATAAAAATTTACAATTGGGCGTCCCTATGAATTACCATATACACTCAATCGGACACGATGGGCGGGGTATTTATATGTACGAATAATCGTTCATTTAACCGGACACGGGAATGGATTAATAGCCACTAGAATAATTAAAACAGGGGTGAAATTATGTACAAGGACACTTGGTATAATTGATAACAAAATATTAAAACCTTGGGTTACACTCAGTCGACAACCTGGTGTAATTATTAAACAAAGTATTAAAATCTTGTTACAGTTTAAATCTCCAATTAGTTGGAATATTTAACTTCGGGTATAAGGATAATTTGACGAGGACACTCGCACTTTATATTTATGAGTGATGGACTGTTATGGACAAAAACCAGACGGACATATTAAATAATCCAGGACAAAGGACAATTAACCCATGGGCATAAAACTAAAATCAACACGTCAAACATCATGATTACGGAAGTTTAAATAAGCATAATTCTTTTATTATATTTCTCATCGTATCTTTATTTACTGTCATTTTATTACTCGCAATTTTATTTACTGTCATTTTATTTATTGTCATTATTTTACGCACTTTAATTATCGTCATTTATCTTTACGCTTAAAATATAGAATCGACAAACCGGTCATTAAACGGTAAAACCCCCCTTTTATAATAATATTACTACTTATATAATTATATATATTTTGTATAAATATAGTTAAAAATATAGTAAGTATCACCAGCTCCCTGTGGAACGAACCGGACTTACTAAAAACTACACTACTCTACGATTAGGTACACTGCCTATAGTGTTGTAGCAAAGTTTAGGTATATCCTATCCGTAAATTAATAAAACTTGTGTCATATTTTGTAGTATTTTGTATTAAAAATAATACTATTTCGTACCCTCACGCTACAACATCAAGTATTTTTGGCGCCGCTGCCGGGGAGCACTAAAACGCTATATTTTTAATTTATATTTGCAAAAATATTAAAAAAAAAACGTAAAAAAAAACGTAAAAAAAAAAAAAACGTAAAAAAAAAAAAAACGTAAAAAAAAAAAAAATTATAAAAAAAAAATATATTTTTAAGATTTTGTCTATAAAATTTTTTTTTTTTTTTAGTTTTATTACCTTTAGATTTTTAGACTATATTCGCAACTTTTAGTATTAAGTTTAGTTTTGCCATAGTTATTTTTACTTCTAGAATTTTTAGTTTTGCCGTAAAATCCCTTAAGTGCTTTTTCTTTAGACTAAGATTTAGGTGCCTTAAAATTTTGCGACGCTATTTTTCGTGCTACTTTCTTATTTTTATTTATCTTTCGACGCCGTTTACCTATGTATCAATTACAATTCCAATTAGTAATCTCTATTTGTAGTTTTAATTTTAAGATAGTGATAGTTATAAGGTTGGATTAACCGCGTGTTTACAAACCACTCTTCGTCTTTTTCATTTTTCGACACTTTTCGACGCGCAATCTTTTTCTCTCTTATTTCTCGCCATTCTAGTTTTTAGGACTTAGAATTTTTTCTACTTCTTCTCTAAATTTCTTAAAATTACGAAAATTTATTTTAAGTGGTTAAATTGATAGACATCAAAATTTTCTGGTTCGTAGTAATAGTTGGATTTGTACGTGGACCGGGTTATTGGAGCCAAACAGTCCTCAATTATATTGAGACCAAACGAATCCTGCCCCTCTGCTGCATCTTTTGGCTATTCGAAACGTGGGCAAAATCAGAAAAGTCTATTAATTGGATAACTTATTATAATTTTTCTTTCCTTTTTAAAAACTAATAGGATATTCAGTGAATGCACCGAGCAAGACGTTCGCCGCCGGTCATACGTTCACCACCTGTAACTCGATCAAGACATCGTTTAACGAATATCGCCGCCGTTGATTTTTCTTTAGAATCGTCATCAAGTCGACCGAGTACTTCAACTCAAATCTCCGATAATCCAGTTTTTGAAACCAATATCACAATTGAGAATCCGGAGAATACTCAGGGACAATTCGAGACCCTGATCCATTAATTATTCCTCCGGAACCACCAATCATTCAAACAGAGATTGTTGAGGAAGAAACCATTAAATCAGAAACCTCTAGTGATTCAGATACAACACTTCCAATCATGGAAAATCTAGAACCTCTAAGTATGGAAGACCGAATGAGAGCTACACGCACGGGCCAAGGTCATGCCATTATTAAACCAGAAGTTAATGCTCCAGATTATGAAATCAAAGGACAAATTCTACACATGGTGACTAATCAATGCCAATTCAGTGGTGCGCCGAATGAAGACCCAAACGAACATCTTCGTACGTTTAATAGAATTTGTACACTATTCAAAATCCGAGAAGTGGAAGATGAGCAGATCTATCTCATGTTGTTTCCCTGGACTTTAAAGGGAGAAGCCAAAGATTGGTTAGAATCGTTACCTGAAGGGGCGATTGACACATGGGATGTTTTAGTTGAAAAATTTCTTAAACGATTCTTTCCGGCATCCAAAGCCGTGAGACTTCAAGGAGAAATTGTTACGTTCACGCAAAAGCCAAATGAAACATTATATGAGGCGTGGACAAGATTCGGAAGGATGTTGAGAGGATGTCCTCAACACGGATTAGATACTTTTCAAATAGTACAAATCTTCTATAAAGGCGTAGACATCGCCACACGAAAAGACATCGACATAACCGCTGGTGGATCCATTATGAAGAAAACCGCAACTGAAGCTTACAAAATTATTGATAACACAGACTCCCACTCGCATGAGTGGCACCAAGAAAAAGATATCTTTCGATCATCTAAAGCGGCTAGAGCAGATTCTAGCCATGACTTTGATTCCGTTTCCGCAAAAATAGATGCTTTCGAAAGACGAATGGAAAAGATGAATAAAGATATTCACGCAATACGAATCAGTTGTGAGCAATACGGTGGACCACACTTATTGAAAGATTGTCACATTGAACCAACGATGGAACAACGAGAGAATGTTTCCTATATGAACCAAAGGCCGGGAAATAATTATCAAAATAATTATCAACCGCCAAAGCTAAACTTCAATCGAAATCAAAACATTCTTTACAATCCAAAAGGACCCGAAAATAACTGGTATAACCAACAAGGTCCGAATAACCAACCGACTCAAAACAACACTTTCAATCAACAAAGACCTAGCTTGTATAAACCACCACAACAACCCGAAGAGAAAAAGCCAAATCTAGAAGAAATGATGGCAAAGCTGATTGAATCTCAAACACAATTCATTACATCTCAAACCCAAACGAACGAGAGGTTTGATCAGTCATTAAGAACTCAACAAGCTTCCATTTTGAATCTAGAAAAACACGTAGGTACTCTTGCTAGCATGATGAGTGAGAGGGAACAAGGAAAGCTACCGAGTAATACTGAAGTAAATCCTCGGAATGAGAATGTTAATATGGTTTCAACGAATTCTGAAAAACCAGCACCAGAAGATGGGAAGGTTTTAGATGAGAGTAACAATGAAGAAGTTACACCACCACCACCTGAGTATGTAAAGCCAATGGTGGCACCATACAAACCACCCATCCCGTTTCCAAGAAAAGGAGTTGAGTATGAGCAAGTGATAGGTAATAAAGATTGTGATACCTCTGGAAAGAAGAAGAAGAAAAAGAATAAGAAAGTGCAAGAAACAAAAGCCGTAAATATAAACCCGGTGAAGACAGTTCCACCAAAACCTCCACCTAGGGTAGGTGATCCGGGTGAATTTATTGTTCCTTGTCTACTTAGTGATTGTGTCATGTATGATGCACTAGCAGATTTAGGTGCAAGTGTAAGTGTTATGCCTCTTTCCTTATATAAGAGATTAGGTGTAGATAAGTTAAGTCCAACGGATATGAGTGTTCGACTCTTTGATCAAACCATTAAGCACCCAGTTGGAATTGCTGACAACCTACCCATTCAAGTAGGTAATTTAACCTTTCTAGTCGAATTCATTGTCATTGACATAGAAGAGGACCCAAACATTCCTCTAATTTTAGGTCGACCATTCTTTGCGTCCACCGGGGCGTTATTTGATGTAGGAAATGGAAGAATGACACTTAAAAGTGGTGACAAATCTATCACCTTTATGATTCGAAAGTCTAAATCTCCACCAACCAAAACCGTTGAACCAGAAAAAATGATTGGTAAGAACCATGTTGTTTTACCAACTCCAACGGTAGTGCTTAATAATAATAAAACGCCTAAGTGTGGGGAAAATGAAGTAACACCTAATGATGACATGATAACAAAGAACCCCATTATTGATACGAAATTAAATGACCCCATTATTAACAGTTCAATGAAGAAACTTTTTAAACGGGCTATTGATGCTAGAAGTAAGGGGAACTTTAAGTTATGTAACCGGTTAGTATCCAATCTGTCGCCTAAAGAAAGGGCGAAGCTAGTTGAATTATGGGATATTACGGAAGAAGCCGGGCATTGGCTTAAAGAAAAAGTCACAGATAGGCAAGTTGATTATGGACCAAGAGAAATTGACAATGAAGTTAATCACAATTTCAACACCACAGCTACCTAAGTGTGGGGAGATTCGAATGTTCTAAAAAGATAATGCTGTCTAAAGTTATTTGTTCTGTTCTCGTGTAGTTCCGAGAATGGAATCCGATTGGTCTTTTCCGCTAGCAGACACTAAAGAACTAGTTTTCTCCCTCCATTCTGAATTTTTTTATTTAGTAGGTTTTATATAAAATTAATATGCTTTTTAAATTTATGTTTTGAATGATTTTAAAAACAAAAATTTACTTTATTTCATTAAGTTTAAAAAATGATTTCTAAAATTCGTCGTGAGTTAAAGACTAGGTCGTTGAGCCGAAATTACTTTACCCGAGGGCGGGGCGACAAATTTTGTTATCATTATTTTTAATTTTATTGATTTAAAGTATGCCAAAAATATTATACTTTATAAATTTTTGAAAAGTGGGGTTATAAACCAAACTTCAAAAAAATATATATATATATGTTTGTATTTTATCTTATGTACAAAACAGGGTAAAACAACGCACTTTCAAAGACTGTCATTAAAGTTCAGCAAAAGGTACTAATTTTGACGACAAGACGCAAAACAACAAATATGATATAACAAATGAAGGAATGAACGATGAGGCGCCATCTATCATTCGACGAGCTTTGTAATTACAAACTCGGTATTTTTAATCACTTTTCTACGCTAATCACCCTCATGAATTCAAATTATAGTCTGATTTCATGCGAATGAGGGCATTGCATGATCTTAAGTGTGGGGAAGGGTTATAAATTCTCTCAGGTTTATACTTGGTTTATTTGCCAAATTTTGTGAAAATTTGAAAAATTTTCAATTAAATGAAGTCAAAATCATGTTTATACATATTTATGAACGGTGAAAACTAGGTGATAATACCGAAATTATCGGAAAGGACATAAATTGAGAAACAACCTAAAATGCTTGAATTCATTTAAAATGGAATAAAGGAGAATAAAAAGGCAAAGAAAGAAACTAAGTGTGGGGAGAATGTACCAAGTTATTCAATTAAAAACTATCTATCACATATTTTTGTACAAGATTATTGCAGGTACTTTTGTTTTGGATGATACTAATCAGTTTTACCCGATTTACTATAATACTTTTGAAAGAAAGATGGATCTACACGATGAATCAATTCCATCATTAAAAGGAAGTAAAGTCTTCCGAAAAAGACACGCGCTTCTTGATTTAGGTCATGAAGTTGTCGTCCAGACCAGCTGTAGGTTGACGAAAAATCTAGAAAAGTCATCTCTAAAATCAGCAGGAAATCCACGGACCTCAGCATCAAACAGGGTCGCCAAGTGGTCAGATTTATCCTAACCATGAGAAGGATTTATCTCGTACAATGGAGAGGCACCGTGCAAATTAGCTTGATAAGACTAATGAATCAGATCCCCAGAAAAGGATAATCTCCTTAAAGATTAAAAATCAGCTTTTAAGACTGATATTACTCAATCCTAGAGATTGACCTTAAAGATTGAGAATTCAAACTCATGGATTTCAATGATATCTAAACTCGAGCTTGAACGAGAAAATATTTTGATCAAAAATACAAACCGATTTGTTTTCTGAAAACCCATTTTCAATGCGTTCATTACCATTGAACGTAAAATCCTAGGAATTCACCTGGAATTCATTAGGTCACCTGAACAAAATCGGGTGTCAACCGTAAGAACGGTGGTTGCATAGCATGGTCGGAGACAGGACCTTGTGCCAGACCGAAAAATTATAGGATGATCTTTACTATCGCTCCTACCAAGGATAGTTCTAGCATCCGACACGTTAAAAGACCATAATCATCTGCATGTCACGGGACATTGCCTTAACAGTTTCTTGTTCATCGCTTTCCTTTACAACCGGACGGTAGTTTACCGAAAGGTAATATACGGAACAAGTAAACTGGATGTGTGCTATTCGATACCGGGATAGCAGTGGATTACACGAACCTAAATATTTTTAGCCAAAATATTGATCCACAAATATATTTTGCAACACCGATGGTGGGTCAAATCAGAAAACTTGTCTAGGGTAAAATCTAGCTTGAATTTTTAAAAGATCAAATGTTTTCATAAAGATCCAATTTCCTAAAGGATCTACATTTTTATAGTCATGTGGGACTGTAAACCGCCTTTCAAATGTGCACTTTGCTTTGGAAACCGAAAGTAAATCGGCTATTTGATTGCAAGTGTCGTTGACCTAAACCCAAGGCAACTGTGGATGACACACCCACCTTTAACCATGGTTCTATTGTTAATATCATTGTTTATACCGCTCTATCAAAATCACTGATGTACAAAGTGTGAAGAATAAAGAAGTGATTCGTGTGATGTATTATATTATTTCAAGACTGTATTGCTTGAGGACAAGCAACGCTCAAGTGTGGGGATATTGATAAGGCTAAAAAGGAACATATATTTCAAAGCAAAATCCCCCAAGAAAGACAAGATTTTAGTTGCAATTGTTCCATTTTCAAGTAATATTCGTTTATATTAAATAAGTGCGAAGACAAAAGGCGAAAACGATGATTTGAAGACAAAAAGGTCCAAAAAGCTAAAAAGTACAAGATACAATTAAAAAGGTTCAAATTATTGATGAAGAACGTCTAAAAATGACAAGAGTACAAGTTACAAAACGCAAAGTAGACGATATAAAATTGTACGAAAGGGCGTTCGAAAATCCGGAACCGAGGCATGAACCAACTTTCAGCGCTCGACGCAACGGTGTAAAAATTACGAGTCAACTATGCACAAGAATAAAATATAATATTTAAATAATTCATAATAAGAATAATATTAAATAATAAAAAGTTGTTAATTGAGCATAGTTCAGGGGTCGTAAATGAAAATTTCAATTCTAATTTCGCTATAAAAGCGATGATTTACAATCAAATTTAGGAGACTTTTTTTCGATCATTTTTTCTATCTTTTTCTTACTTTTCTATATCAAATATCAATATCTATATTTATAATTCTCTATCATAATGTTAATATAATCAGATATAACAATAATCTTAATTTTAAGTTTAAATTATGATAATAATAAGATTTATGATAGAGATCGTTTTGATTGTGTAAGTCGAAATTCTGTCCGTGTAACGCTACGCTATTTTTAATCATTGTAAGTTATGTTCAACCTTTTTACATTAATGTCTCGTAGCTAAGTTATTATTATGCTTATTTAAAACGAAGTAATCATGATGTTGGGCTAATTACTAAAATTGGGTAATTGGGCTTTGTACCATAATTGGGGTTTGGACAAAAGAACGACACTTGTGGAAATTAGATTATGGGCTATTAATGGGCTTTATATTTGTTTAACTAAATGATAGTTTGTTAATGTTAATATAAAAATTTACAATTGGGCGTCCCTATGAATTATCATATACACTCAATCGGACACGATGGGCGGGGTATTTATATGTACGAATAATCGTTCATTTAACCGGACACGGGAATGGATTAATAGCCACTAGAATAATTAAAACAGGGGTGAAATTATGTACAAGGACACTTGGTATAATTGATAACAAAATATTAAAACCTTGGGTTACACTCAGTCGACAACCTGGTGTAATTATTAAACAAAGTATTAAAATCTTGTTACAGTTTAAATCTCCAATTAGTTGGAATATTTAACTTCGGGTATAAGGATAATTTGACGAGGACACTCGCACTTTATATTTATGACTGATGGACTGTTATGGACAAAAACCAGACGGACATATTAAATAATCCAGGACAAAGGACAATTAACCCATGGGCATAAAACTAAAATCAACACGTCAAACATCATGATTACGGAAGTTTAAATAAGCATAATTCTTTTATTATATTTCTCATCGTATCTTTATTTACTGTCATTTTATTACTCGCAATTTTATTTACTGTCATTTTATTTATTGTCATTATTTTACGCACTTTAATTATCGTCATTTATCTTTACGCTTAAAATATAGAATCGACAAACCGGTCATTAAACGGTAAAACCCCCCTTTTATAATAATATTACTACTTATATAATTATATATATTTTGTATAAATATAGTTAAAAATATAGTAAGTATCACCAGCTCCCTGTGGAACGAACCGGACTTACTAAAAACTACACTACTCTACGATTAGGTACACTGCCTATAGTGTTGTAGCAAAGTTTAGGTATATCCCATCCGTAAATTAATAAAACTTGTGTCATATTTTGTAGTATTTTGTATTAAAAATAATACTATTTCGTACCCTCACGCTACAACATCAATACTTTTGGTAATAATAATTATAGTAGTAATAATACTGATACTAATATTAACTATAATAATACTTTTATTACTAGTGATAATAGGTTTAATAATAACAACGCTAATATCTATATTAATAATAATAATGTTAATAATACTTATCCTAATAATAATAAGATGGTAAAATCATATTTGTTAGGGATGTTAATAATATTAATTATAATTTTAGTTATAATCATATTAGTAATAATGAATGATACTTAATACTTATTTTAGCATTAATTATAATAATACTTATAATATTTGTAGTAATAATAATAATTAATAATAATAATACTAATAACCATAATAATAATAATCATGTTAATAATAATCATAATAATAGTTAACATTAATAAGCAATAATAATAATAAATACATAAAGGCTACCTCAAAGAAATGATTTTCCAAAAAAAAACAGCCTAGCCCGGACTCGAACCTACGACCTCTCGTTAACTGACCCAACACTCAAACCATCCAAGCAATTTTGTCTTTCTGATTTAATAACCCTTTCCTAAATATATATCCCGACTTATTATCAGTTTCCTGTTCTTCATCTTCTTCCTCAATAAAATCGACCAGAGATGCATATACACCTTCTTACAGATAATTTAAGATTTGTAATTATATAAATCAAATTCGTAATTGATTTTCAATTATCAAACAAGCCAAAATATATATATATATATATATATATATATATATATATATATATAAAGGAAAAAGCACAAGCTGTTACCGTCGCTGCTATTGAAAAGAAAAAAAAATATGATTTCCATTTTGTGCTAGTTTTAGACAAAGATTATAATACAAACTTGGTTTGAAATCTTTATTAAAAACTATAGGAATCGTCAAATTAACTTAAAACATAACAATCAATTCGAATTTTTACGATGAACACTAGTTTTGACTTTTGAAAATAAGAGTTTGACTCAAAAATTCAGATTCGATATCAGAAATTGGAATACAAGATTTTGCAGAAAGATTACTTTGAAGATTCCTAACGAAACTGTAATTACACATTTTAAAATTTATTTTGAAATCGCACCTTTTGATATTATGAACACGAACAGAGCTGGTATACCAGTTTCGTTTTATTTTTCTGTTTTTAAATTCTAATTTGCAATTGGAGATATCATCACATATAACTAGTATTCGAATAATTAATATTAGTACAGATGATTTGGTCGACTTTTTGTTGTATTGACAATTGATTCAATTAAGCAGACAACAAGTACAGGTTCTTGTATCAGATAAAATAAAAAAATTAAAAGTTATGGTTATGTTAAACAGATTTTGTAATTACACGTGACTTGAAATCGACAGCTATACCAACTAATTCAACCATTTACAGAATGATAGAGATTGGAAAAACAGAATTATGTATTTGTATATAGTCAGTATTTTGTGTTTATATTTATATTTAATCAGTATTTATAAATATATATATCATGTATATGTATATATATATAAACACTTGTACTTCGTATATGTATGTGAAAATATCTGTATTTGCATTACCATATATTACTATATATATATATATTTTTTTATATATTAATTATATAAAGAAACAAATTAATATTAATTATATACACATAAGTATTTAATATTAATTTTATTAATAATAATGAAACTAATAATAATAATAATAGAGATAATGGTGATAATAATTTCAATAATATTAATAATATTTGTACATGTCAAATTTAACACATATATATATATATATATATATATATATATATATATATATTATATTAAAACATTATTATCAATAATACAAATATTAATATTATCATTTGTAATGAAAGTATTGTTAATACTATTAATATAACAAACATATTCAAACTTCTAATTAAATTTAATTAATATTGTATATTATTTATTTATTATTTATACATCTTATTACATTATATATGATATTACTTATGCATAGTATTCCTATATATATATATATATATATATATATATATATATATATATATATATATATATATATATATATATATATATATAACATCCTTTATTTATACATTCATTTTAATAAAACTTAATTATTCTGTTTATTATTTTACATTTTTAATTACCAATTGATTTAAGTGTATTTTATTAATTCAACATATTATATATACACTTATATATATATATATATATATATATATATATATATATATATATATATATATATATATATATATATATATATGTATATGTATATATTTATTTATTTATTTATTTATTTATTTATACACTTAATTACACATAATTGTTCGTGAATCGTCGGGAACAGTCAAAGGTCGAATAAATTCATGAAAACAGTTCAAAAGTTTTGAGACTCGGCATTACAGACTTTGCTTATCGTGTCGAAATCATATAAAAATAAAGTTTAAATTTGGTCGGAAATTCCCGGGTCATCACAAATTAGGCGTGCACTAATTCTCAAAATTAGTGATGTTCCCTAATTCTTAGGCTACCAAGCAAAAAGGGGCATATTTGGCTTCGATCATTCAACCATATAATGTAGTTTCGATTACTTGTGTCTATTTCGTAAAACATTTATAAAAATTGCGCATGTATTCTCAGCCCAAAAATATAAAGGGTAAAAAGGCAAATGAAACTCACCTAATGTATTTTGTAGTAAAAATATATATGACTATATTGAACAACTGAACAATGCAGGGTTGGCCTTGGATTCACGAACCTATATCATTTGTATATTTATTAAAACATGTACTTGTAATCGAACAAATATATATATTATTATTATTAGTGATATAATTTTTATATTATTAATTTATATATCTCGTTATTACTATATAACAATATAACTTTTGTTATGTTATATGTATCAAATATTTTATATGTATATATTTTATTTGTTTGTTAAAATAGTAATTATATTAATATTAAAAAAAAAATTAGTAGTGAGTAAAATAATGATAATGATAATACTAGTATTAATAATAATGATAATAATATTAATGGTTTTAATAATAATAATATTAATGACAGTTTTAATGATAGAATTTATAATAATGACAATAACAATAGTTTTTAATAAAATGAAAAGTTTGCTAATAATGATAATGAAAATAATAATTTTGATAATAATACATAATATTTAATAATAGTAATTACTATAACAATCTTATTACTAATGATAATCTTAATAATAATACTCTTGTTAATTATATTAATAAGTCTACAATTATACTAATACTAATTTCAATAATAGTTCGTATTATTTTCATAATAACAATTATAATAATAACCTTAGTTTTAATAATACTTCTATTGTTATTAATAATACTAATAATAGCATTAATAATGATGTTACATAATAGTAAGGTGATAGTAATAATAATCATAATATTACTAATACCTAATGATAATAATAATTGTTAATTACTACTTATGTGAGTAATATTAATAATAATACTAACTATAATACTAATAACAATAACAACAATAATCATAACAATAATAATCATAATAATAATAATAATAAATAATAATAATAATAATAATAATAATAATAATAATAATAATAATAATAATAATAATAATAATAATAATAATAATAATAATAATAATAATAATGATATTTAAAGACTACCTCAAAGGAAGGGTTTCCCAAAAAAAAACAGCCCATGCCAGGGCTCGAACCCGCGACCTCTCGCTTCAACACTCACACTCCCACCGTCCCTCTGCCTTCCCTTATTCTGATTATAATCACAGTTAATTTTATTTAACTGTTATATTCTGTTTCCATTTATCTTCTACACAACAACAGAAATAACTAGCATTGCAGCAGCCCAACAGATAAATAAAGTTGGATCACGGCCCTACTAAATTCTTCGACCCAAATACTAATCAACCCAACAGCTATTCGGCCCAACATGGCAGCCCAATCGAATTTAAAGGAAAAAAATGTCATGGCTTAGAATCGAACGCGAGATCTCTTGGAACCCCACACACATCTTAACGATCCGTCCATCTTTGTTAATCTGATTCATATTGCGATTTAATTTCCTTTAACAAGTTTTCTATTTAACTTCATCTTCTTCCCAATCTCCATCGATCAGGAAGCTCCCAAATATTATAAAAACGAATTAATGAATTTGTGTTTGGATTTATAACTTTACAGAAACAACATACCATTTGATTTTCGTTTACAGAAAATGAATTTGAAGTAAAAAAAAATATAAACATATAAACAGACGGCCTGCTGTTCGAACTAAAAAAAAATATCCAATAATTGATTTCGAAATTAAGAGAGTTTTATGGAATTATTATAACATAAATTGTGTTGCAATCACTTCATATAAACATTATCAATTATCAATTTACCTTTATCTGTAACAAAAAATTCAAATTTAATCGTGGAACAAATCTTGACTTTTTGACTTAAAAACCTTGACTCACAATTTCAGATTCGATATATGAAATTGGAAGTTGAAATCTTACCAGAAGTTTGTTTGAAGGATCCTTGACAAGACGTTATTAACATATTTTGAACTATAATTAACATTCAAGCTTTTGATTAAAACGATCAAGAACAGGGTCAAGTTTTTTTATTTTATTTTATTTTATTGTTCTGTTTGATTTTTGAATTGCAGGGAGACATGGGTTTTTCTGAGTAATTGACTGATTGTTAACACTTATAATTTATCAAAATTGTTGGTTTGTGATTTATTGGCTGTCGATGTTCAATAAACTAGCAGACGGGAAAAATCAATTAAAGAAAGAAAATAAAGAAAAAAAATATAAAGTAGATACAGGTACATAATCGAATTTGTTTGTATTCTGATCCGAATTTGACATATAACACAATCAAAGGCAGGAGTACCAATTATATACAGTTTGATAAAGACCTGTAACAGACTCCCTTCTTTTAATTCGTTATTAGATTATAAATAAATATTAATAATAATAATTCTATTACTATTACTATTATTAATAAATAATAATAATAATATTAAAAATAATAATAATGATAATAATAATGATAATAATAATCTTCTTCATAATACAAACAATAATACTAGTTATAATAATATCAATATTATTATTGATAATAACATTAACAGTAATAATAATACAACTTAATCATATAAAAAAAATTATATATATATTTTATATTAAAAGTAATAATATTATTAATACAATTATTAATATTAATATTAACAATAATAACATTAATGAAAGTAATAATACTATTAATATATCACTTATATTCAAATTTGTAATTTAATATAATACCATTTATTATTCATATAATATTATATTCTATAGTGACATTTACTGAATAGTTGATAGTTATATATTTTATATTTTCAAATTATCATATATATAATTACATTTATATATACATATATATATATATATATATATATATATATATATATATATATATATACATTTTTTATTAACAACAATTGTTCGTGAATCGTCGGGATTAGTCAAGGTCAAATGTATACATGAACATAGTTCAAAGTTTTTGAGACTCCAATATAACAGACTTTGCTTATCGTGTCGATTTCATTATAAGATTAAGTTTAAATTTGGTCAGAAATTTCCGGGTCGTCACAGTTGGTGCCGATGATGTTGCTGAAGCTGGTACATTTTGCACCATATTTTCCAAGGCATAACTCGGGCGCGAAGCTCGTTGACTTCTGCTATTACTCCTGGATGATTGTCGGTTCGGACGAGTGGATGAATAAGATTTAGAATTTTAGATAGAATATAATCGTGGCGAGATATTCGGGAAATGAGAGAGAAAATGGTGTCTTGAACAGGTTCGCCGATAAGTGCTTCAGGTTCTTAGCCAAGAGGGCAATGTGGTGGATGGAAAGGATCGCCTTCTTCTTGTCTCCAATGATTAAGGAGGCTACGAACTCATCAGATGAATTGGGGATGGCTTATTCATTCTGGTGACATTGCTTCTGGAGCTTAGGTGAACATCCATGTCGGAATAGTTGTCGGGTTCCAAAGAACTTAAAATAGTGACGAGCTCCATTTCGTACGATTTAGTAAAGGATTTTTCGATAAGGATTAGATTATAGGATGTAGATTAGTACCCTGCAATACATAATTTACATATGCATATATAATACTAAAATCCCATAAGTTACGGAGGAATCTACGAAAGCTGTCAGACAAAGGTAACAATAACAGATATGCTAAGATATGAATTTATCTATACACTGTCTATACAATAGAGGCAGTAAGACGTGTCTAGACTTTAAGGATGATAAGCAAATAATTTTTGACACTAAATGATAAGCAAAACTTTTGACATGCAGACACAGTCGAAGTCCAGACTCACTAATGTATCCTAACGACTATCAGTTAGACACACTAATGCAGACCTGGTTCGCTAAGATCACCGCTCTGATGCCACATGTAAAGACCCGTCCTAATTCATAAGAATGAATACAATAACATATGATTACATCACGAGGTATTTGACCTCTATATGATACATTATACAAACATTGCATTCGTTTTAAAAGACAAACTTTCATTACATCGAAAGTTGACAGGCATGCATACCATTTCATAATATCCATCTATAAATGATCTAATCTGTCATTTACTTAATCATAATCTTTACTGAACTCAACGACTTGAATGCAACATCTTTTGAAATATGCCATGAATGACTCCAAGTAATATCTTTAAAATGAGTAAATGCACAGCGGAAGATTTCTTTAACACCTGAGAATAAACATGCTTTAAAGTGTCAACCAAAAGGTTGGTGAGTTCATTAGTTTATCGTAATCAATCATTTCCATAATTTTAATAGACCACAAGATTTTCTTTATTCAATAATCATACACTCGCAAGTGTTTAAAAATCATTCATATGGATTGAACTCCTGGTAACCGATGCATATAGAATATCTCCAAAACAGAAATCCATCTGTATTAATAACTCGAAGTACTAAAGCATACCATTTTTCAGTATGGGGGGAGTTAGGGCCCGTAGATCTACCTTTAGGATTCACGTCAATTAGGGTGTCTGTTCCCTAATTCTTAGGCTACCAAGCTAAAAGGGGTTATATTCGATTTCGATAATCCAACCATAGAATGTAATTTTCGAGTACTTGTGTCTATTTCGTCAAACATTTATAAAAGCAGCGCATGTATTCTCAGTCCCAAAATATATATTGCAGAAGCATTTAAAAAGGGAGCAAATGAAACTCACAATACAATATTTTGTAGTAAAAATATTCATACGACTATACTGAACAATGCAGGGTTGGCCTCGAATTCACGAACCTATATCATTTGTGTATATATATATATATATATATATATATATATATATATATATATGTATATATATATATATATGTATATATATATATGTATATATGTATATATATACGTATATATATATGTATATATGTATATATATATATATATATATATATATATATATATATATATATATATATATATATATATATATATATATATATATATATATATATAAACATATAATCGTAACTGAACAAAATTATTTATTACATCTTTAATTTATATATTATGTATGTTTAATTTGTTTATATATTTATAATGGTTAATATTTATATAGTTATATTAATATATCCATATTTATATACATAATTTACTAATGTTATATTTAAAATCGAGAGTTTGTTATTTGTATGTATTTATATAAATAATATTAATAGGTTTGATACATATAGTTATGTGAAATTTTAATATAATTATAGTATATGTAACAAGTATATTTTATGTACAAAATATTTATTTGTTTTAAAAAATAATAGTTTTTTTTATAGTAATGCTTTACTAATAATGATAATACTAACTTTATTAATAATAATGATAATACTAATAAAAATAATGATATTGTTAATAATGATACTTATTTTAATAATAATAATAACAATAATAATAATAATAATAATAATCATAATAATAATAATAATAATAATAATACTAATATTTATAAAAATGATATTAATACTCATATTAGTGAAATTAATAATGATTTTTTATCATTTTCCTAATAATATTAACAATATTAATAGTTATAATCATAGTCATAATATTAATACTTATATTAATAACAATGATAAAGTCTAAAATTTCCATAATAATACTTTTAATGATATTGATAAGGATAACAATAATAACAATATTAATGATAATACATTAATAATAACAATAATTTTAATCATAATAATAATAATAATAATAATAATAATAATAATAATAATAATAATAATAATAATAATAATAATAATAATAATAATAATAATAATAATAATAATTATAATAATAATAATAATAATAATAATAATAATAATAATAATAATAATAATAATAATAATAATACTCATCCTATTAATAATAACTAAGTTAATAATAATGATAATAATAGCATTAAGTAACAATACTAGTAATAACAATTAGAATAACAATAATAATGACAATAATAATAATAGAAATAATAACAATATTAATATTAAGATAACTACCTCATAAAAATCGGCCTAAAGAAAATATAGTGACCCTGGCAGGGCTCGAACCCGTGACCTCCCGAATACCGGAACACGCACACAACCATCTCTCCATGTCTGTTTTTCTGAGATTAATCTATCCTAATTTAATTATATATCGAATCTGTTTCATGTTCTTCTTCATCTCCTCTTTCTTCCTCACCCTTTCAATCGATTCTAAAAGATCAAACTAACATGATAATACATTATCTAAATGTTTTTATGACTCTTAACCAAAGTATAAACGAACCATAAGCTTTTGAGTTAATTGAAAAAAATAAAATATATATAGAATTAGAAACAGCGAGCTGCTGTCGTGAAGAAGAAAAAAAAAATTAGCTTTTGATTTTTAAAGACGTTTTAGTTCAAGCTTCCCACATGAAAAAGATTGTAAATCCTTCATAGTAACTATCTCAAACATCAATTTAATCTGAATTATCATGTCAAACTCGAATTTGATCAAGAACACAGAGTTAACTTTTAAGTTTTAAAACTTTGACTCAAGAATTCGGGCTCGATAGAACGAATTGGAACCTAAGATTTTGAGGAAACATTCATGACGTGATTTAAAACACTTCTGCACTTTTAGATTTTTAAAATGTATTCGTTTTCGAATTAAGAGCAAAAAGAGTTATACGAACACTAACAGAGATAAAAAAAATATAAAATCTGTTTGATTTCTTTTGGAATTGCAGTAGAGAAATTAAAGTATGCATATGAGTGATTGACGCTGCAATAAAGTTAAATAAAAAGTTGTTTTGTAGTGTAAGGTTGGGCGACAGAACATCACGAGCAAGGGGAAGAAGCAGAAAACCATATAAAAAAATAAAGCTGACATATATATATATATATATATATATATATATATATATATATATATATATATATATATATATATATATATATATATATATATATATATATATATATATATATATATTCATTTACAACACTTGTTCGCGAATCGTCGGAAGTGGTCGAAGGTCAAATGAATTCATGTAAACAGTTCAAAACTTTTTGAGACTCAATATTATAGACTTTGCTTATCGTGTCGAAATCACATAAAGATTAAATTTAAATTTGATCGGAAATTTTCGGGTCGTCACACACACACACACACACACACACACACACACACACACACACACATATATATATATATATATATATATATATATATATATATATATATATATATATATATATATATATATATATATTCTTCTACTTTTTTGCCGGAGGTCCTTTGGAAGCAATTTCTTTATCCGTCGAGAGAGAGAGAGAGAGAGAGAGAGAGAGAGAGAGGATCTTCTCTATTCTTAGAGTGTTTCACCCGGGGTGGATAAATGATTTCCCTTTATTCAAAGATAGAAGAAAGATTGTCTACGTCTCATCTCTCCATACCCTATACCATGTGGGATTGGGTATGTTGTTGTCAAGGGCGGATGTTTGTGTAGACGGGGCGGGGCACCCACCCCAGCTGGATTTAAAAACAAAAAATTTACAAAAAAAAAAAAAAATTCTTTTACTAAAAAATAAGGTTAATAAGGTTTTTTAAGTGTTCGCTCCAGCTGTCATTGAAAATTTTAATAAATTTTTGTAGCCGCCCCCATCTGTGCTTAGGTTCAAGTTCCGCCACCAGTTGTTGTTGTCGTTGTTGAAGTTTTCATATATATATATATATATATATATATATATATATATATATATATATATAATAATAATAATAATAATAATAATAATAATATTAATAATAATCATACCTTTCTATCTAATAATATTCATATTTACGTGTGCATTAGTTACAAACTAGTTGTTGAACCCTCGTTTCGCGCCCGGGGTTCAGTTTTCAATGTATTTTATTGCGTTTAGTTTGTAAAATTATTTCGTGGCTAAAGAATGATGTCGTTGAAGCGTAACTCGAGTCGAACTAAAAGGTATAACCCATGAAAGATTTAAATGTTATTTTAAATTAACAATATATGTCCATCTCCGCGTTTAGCTATATAGTTATCGACTTTTAAAAATCTAACGCAAAATCAACGTGTATGAAAAGTACCCCAATTTTTTTAGCTTTTTTTAAAAAGCGTCCGTTTTGCGTATAGTTAGTGATATTGTGTTCCTAAAATTATTTCAAGTTTAACGATGGTGTCGAAAAAATTTAACTCGTTGCGAGCAAGAAGATATGACCCGTTGAATATTTGGGTGGAGTTTATTTAAGATTTTTTATGAAAATGGTTATTTGACACTTTACCCCTGTTTGGAGGGTCGATTTGAATATTTGAAAAAAATGTGAGGGTCTTTACTGGTGTAGTGAAATTTAAATAGAATTTAAAAAGAAAAAGTAAAATGACAAATATGTCCGTAGTTATTATTCACAATTTTTGTCAGTAGATAATTTAGTAATTTTGAATTATGATAACACGTATGGTAAGGTTTAGCAAAATCCTTTTTAAGTATTAACGAAATTATATTTTACTCTCAATTTTTTTAGCTAACAAAAAGGGAAGGCAGTTTCAATTATGTCAATCTACAATGAGGATTAAACCCCAAGTAGGCCACTCTATATATTTGTCAAATTAAGACTTACACGCTCCTCTGCAGTCTCAAGTTTTCACTCATCTAAATTTAAACACAGTAAATCATTCTTTACGATGCTCACCAAACCAGAAACTCAAAGGTACGCCTTTTATTCCTTTCTTAGTTAATTCAATTTCATCATTTTACCGGTTTTGACATATGGGTCTGTATTTGATTCCCAATTTTGATTCAATCATGTTACTTTATTAAGTTTTGTTGATTGTAGTTGTTCTTTCAGTATTAGTTGAAATTTCTACTCATTTATGTTATTCATTTTGGGGAGTTAACTAAATCATCACAAAATTAAATGTGAATTTTGATCAGGGTCTTGTTGGATTAACTTTACAAAAGAATTAAGTGATCATACATTGTATACGACATTATAAGTGAGTTTCTTGGCTCAAAATTTGTTTGAATTTATCATTGTAAATGCTAATCAATTTCTGGGTTTAATTAAAATCACAAAAAGTGAAATTTTGTTCTGTATCTTGTTTGGAATATCTATTTCTTTTCTTCTTTTTATAATCTTGGTGGAATTAAATAAAATCACAAAATTAAGTGATCAAAAGATTGTATACGACATTATAGAAGTGTTTCTTGGCTCACATTGGCAAATTCGTTTGAATATATCATTGTTTATGTTATTCATTTTGTGTTTTTAACAATAATCACAGGACTTAAAAATGGATAGTTGATCAGGGTTTAACTAAAATTACAAAATTGAAAAATGTTAATTTGATCATGGTCTTGTTTGGATTTTCTTTTTAATTATATCTCAAGTTAAGTGATCAAACATTGTATATGTGACATCATAAAAGTACTTCTTTGTCCCGCAGTTAGGATTGGTTATTTTTCTAGTTTATATGTTAATGATTACTTTTGTTCGTTATTGATGGATTGATGATTGATTAATTAGGATGGAGTCTCAAAATGAAGTTCCAAAAGAAGATAAATCTCGTGTTGCTAATAAAGATATGATTGCGAAAAAAGAGGGAAAAAAGGTTCTTACTCCAGAACCACATTCAAAGCACACTAAGTTATTTAAAAATGGGTCTCACAGTTCCTCATTTTCGACTAAACCCCAAACTACTAATGAGCTGTCGTTGAGACGAAGACCTGGGTCTACGGGTGAAACCACATCATCCTCTGCACGTGCGAATAAGAATGTGCCAGGTGGTACAAATATTGGCACCCCTTCAGATTCGCTGCGAAGTGTGAACAAATTAAAGGCAAGTACTTATTAATTCTTGGTATCGTTTTAAGTCTTTGATGATTTTATGTGTTCTTAATGTATTATTGGTCTTTTGTTTTAGGCTAAGAAATCGAATGCAGATGAAGATGGCCGTCCTTTTGAGGATTCCCTGTAAGTTTGAACAATAAGATAAAAAAAATTTATAATGTTGTTGGTTTAATTTTTTAGCACACTTGATTGAGCAATATAATTAAATTGTTATGGTAAATGTGTTAACAGTTATGAAGTTCTTTTTTAACAGCAGTCGTCTCGGATCACCCGGGGGAACTAAACCACTCAAGCGTTCATCTCCCGCAGTTGCATAACCCGCCCCTAACTGCTGCCCAGGAGGAAACTCGGCCCAATCTGAGGGCATGAGCGGTAAAACCCCCTCCCCCACTGCCCCTGCAACGCGATGTGCGGAAGGCACCCTAGGGTGGAATTCAAGGGTTAAGGGGCAACCTTGTGTGCAATGTTGCACCCCACGGGAGTCGAACTCCTGAACTCTTTCGCTAAGACACATGAGCTACAACACAAGGTTAACAGCTATGACGTGATATTCCATTTTCACTCTTGTAAGCTATGCAGCATTTAAACCACCTTATTAGACGGGTAAATATATTATGGTTACTTATAGAAAATTTTTTGTACCCTTGTAAGCTATATGATTGTATATAAAGTATAATTGTATAAACCACCATCATGAGAGAAGATAGATTTAAGGTAAATTTACATCATAAGAAATCACATAGTGACAGTCATGTTGTAACCATTTCAATGCTTTATCCCATTTTTATTCTTTCAACCTATGATATAATAGGGTTATTTGTGGAAAATTGATTATTCAGATTGCTCCTAGGTAGTATCATTCCTATGTTTCTTCAGTACGTTGACCTTTCCGTTCACTTTTTTATAATATCATATGTAGTGGGCGACGTAGTTCTGGCTTTTCTTCCAAATCGGAAGTACGTGCTGAAAAGAGAAAGGAATTTAATTCTCGGTTAGAGGAAAAAAGTCGTGAAAAGGAAATGGAAAGGACGAATTTGCAAGAAAAATCTAAAGTAATTGATTTTAAACTTGACAGTCATATGAAACTGTAATCGGTTGAGGTTTTAAACTTGTTTTTTTGGGTGCAAATGCAGGAAAGCCAGAAAGCAGAAATCAGAGATTTAAGGAAAAATTTGGGGTTTAAAGCTACACCATTGCCAAAGTTTTACAACGAACCTGCTACCAAGTGGGAACCAAAGAAGGTATCTTAATTGAACTTCAAATTTCCATAATGTAGTATACATCAATAACTTAATACTTTTTTTTTCTTTCTTATTTTTTGTATTTGAATCTATAGAAACAACCCACTCGCCCGATAACTCCAAAGCTAGGCAAAAATAGAAGTGTGCGTTCTGGGGGCCAACAAGTTAAAAACGAAGCTACATCAAGTAAGGTCGATCGCGCTAGCAAAACAGAAGCCGGACCCGAACAGCCAAAAGAATTACCTCTTAAATCAAAAGGTCAAGAAGTCGAAAATGAGTTACCTGTTGGTTCACGAGATCAAGAAATGGACCAAGGTTCTGTTGAAACGTTTGAAAAAATCGAGTTCCCACTAGACAATCAACTTGAAGATGAAGGTTGGGAAGAAGTTAATAATGAAGAGGATCCAGAAATCGAGGAAGGACCTCTTCATAGTACGAATCTTGCAGACAGAGGTTAGAATGTGTTACAAAATCTAATCGAGTATGTAGAATTTAAGATTTTTGTGTTGTGAATAGTTTGCTGAAAAGATTGTATTTTTTTGTATATGTGTCTCTACAGGTTACATTGATAATTACTTTTGATAAGGTTCTCTACAGGTTTGTAAAATTTTTTATTTTTTGGAAAGTTTGAATTTGATCATGTATGTAATACACGAATAAGAACGTACAGATTTTGTTGATTTTGCTGTTATAATACTACAATGAAAGTTGAAATCTTTGGTTTATCTTGAAATATTATTTGAAGATTCTTTTCCCTTTTCTTAGATGTTGATAGATATATGGATGGCGATGATGAGTGAGTTTTGTTTTCAACAAGTTCATAGCTACCATCGAAGCTTGGCTTGAGTGGTATGGGGTGTGATTCAACTTGGGTACTGCCAGCCTTCGATGGTACTGCCAACATCATCGCGAATTGGGTTTCCTCCTAATGTGTATGTGGTGACAAATGAGAGCATTCGATGTCGATATCGCCGTTAAAAAAAAAAAAAAACCTTCATAGCTCTGCATTTGATGCAAATATGTAAGTTTTCAGAAATTGGTCATGTATTTGACCTCAAAAGTCAAAGTCCAAATGTGCACTACTATATGTAAGTTGAGTTACTGATACATATAGCAACACCTAAGCCTTTTTCCATGATCTTATTCAGAATGCTAACACATTGTACCTCAAAAGGTCAAAATTTTGTACTAGGAATGTCTGTATTGATTAAATAAGTGAATCGTGGTATCAAAGTTTCAACCTTTTTTTTTACCATGAATCTGATTATAGTTTTGATATATGCTCATACGGGGACAATGCAGCAGCAGTAGAGGAACCTGACCTTTAAGTAACGACATGAATGCCCCTTGGATAGATGGGTGGCAACTAGAACCTCTAAATAACGACATGAATGCCCGTTGTTCGTTCAATTAAACACCACAATCACGAAAAGCACCTGAACCGAGACCTAAGATTGAAACGTTGAAAGAACCTCTTTCCACTGTTAAAGCCAAGGAAATTGTATAGACTTGCATCACATATTCAAATTCTAACCAGAGACTCGCACAAAGTTCCTTGAGTTCTCTTTCACAATTTATATGATATGAGTTAGTGATGTATGAATTTATTTTGTCCTTTCTTTAATAACTTGCATATTCCTAATTTACGATACCTTAAACGTTGAGTCTGTAATGTTTCGGTTTTTTCTTGATATAAACTATATTTATTGCTGGTCTCAACTCAATTAGTTAAAAGGACATTTTAGATACATAGTGATACAGTTGGACCCAAAATCCTCCTTTTTTGTGAAATACAAATACAATTAAGTGCCGCTTGTTATAATAATAATAATAATATAGATATGGATAGTCAATTTTGGTGTATACATATAGTCAATTTTGGTACACAAAGTATGTATTTTTATATTGAGATTTTAGGCTATAAATACTCATGAATGCAAGCATTAAACTTGCACCATTTCTCACACTTACAAAGTGTTTCTTTCTTTCTCTCCATTATCATCTTTGTTCTTACACTTCATTATTAGTATTCTAAATCAAGAATCAAATCACTAAAGGTAGTTATAAGCCTACTGAATTATAACATCAAGAATCAAACCACTAAAGGTAGTTATAAGCCTACTGAATTATAACATCAAGAATCAAACCACTAAAGGTAGTTATAAGCCTACTGAATTATAACACGTTATCAGCACGATAATCTTAATACTAAATATGGTTGGCTCTGCCACCAAAATGATATATGGTCGGTTATACCACCAAAATGATATATGGTCGGTTATACCACCAAAATGATATATGGTCGGTTATACCACCAGAATGATATAGGTCGGTTATACCACCTGAAAAAAATATATGGTCGACACTGTCGCCAAATTTTTCATTTATGTTTACTAATATTTATATTTTTGTTATATAACATTTATTTATGATTGCTTACACATGGTCGACACTGTCACCTACTTATCATTTATGTTATATTAAATTTATGTTTAATGTTTATATACTTATGAATATAAATTGACTCTAATTTATCATGATGTTTGTTTTAATTTTTGATAATAGAAAATGTCGAATCTGGAAAAGCTTAAATTTACTCCTTTAGAATCAACTGGAAACAACTACATGCCATGGGTTATAAAAGTAAAAATGCATCTTAAATCAATGGGCATTCTTGAAACCATAAATGAAAACAACACTTGTTCTGAAAAAGAACAAGCTACGGCATGTTGCTTTATTCATCAACATATTGATGAATGCTTACAAAATAATTATGTGACTGTAGAAGATCCCCATGTTTTATGGGAAGGTCTCAAAAGCAGATTCAATAATCAAAGAGAAATTTTACTTCCAGCTGCAATGGAACAATGGAGAACATTAAGGTTCCAAGACTTTAAGAAAGTAAATGAATACAGCTCAGCTCTGTATAATACATGTTCACAACTTAAATTCTGTGGACATGAAATTAGTGATGCAGACATGATGGAGAAAACTTTCTCCACAATGAATGCTGCAAACATCACAGTGCAAAGAAATTTGAGAATGCTAAAGTTCAAAACATATCCTGAACTTAATTCATATCTCTTAGTTGCAGAGCAAAATGATGAGCTATTAATGAAAAATCAGCAATCCCGTCCTACTGGTACACTTGCAATCCCTGAAGCAAATACTGCAAATAATTATAAACAGGGACAAGGACGCGGGCAAGGTCGTGGTTATAATAACCATCACCATCATCATGCCAAAAGCCATAACTATGGTAGAAACCATCCTTATGGTAATGGTAATGGGCGTGGACGTGGTCGTGGTCGTGGCCGTGGTGGTCAAAGAAATAGTAATCCACGAAAATATAAATATCAACCACAAAACAAGCCCATTAAACAAGATGTTGAAGAAAATTCTTCTAAAAATTCTGAAGAATCTTGCTACAGATGTGGTAGAATGGGCCACTGGGCTAATACTTGCCGAACATCTAAACATCTTGTTAAGATGTATCAGGATTCGCTGAAAGGTAAAGAAAAGGAAGTAAATTTTGTGGATAATATTGATCCAACAGTCACTGAGAAACCATCTGATTTATATGAAGATTTCTTGAATGTTTAAGTTGTGTGTCTTTTGAAAAATAAACGATTTAATATCGTCTGTCTTTGTCATTATGTTTGCTAAATGTTTCAGTACTATCTATTTGCGTTTAAAATATTGTGTAATATTAATGTACTCACTATTTATTTCTTATATATGAAGTTCAATATGAATTTTGCTGGAATACAACATCAATCAAGTGGTGGAGATCTCTGTATAGCAGACAGTGGAACTACACACACTATACTTAAATCCGAGAAATATTTTATTGATCTAAAACCAACGGAAGGAACTATACATACAATATCAGGACCTGCTAACTTGATAAAAGGGATAGGAAAGGCAAATTTCATACTACCAAATGGTACAAAATTTTTAATAAATGATGCCTTATTTTCTCCCAAGTCAAGCAGAAATTTATTGAGTTTCTCCGACATATACCTTAACGGGTATGATTATCAGTCAGTGACAACAGAAAATGAGAAATATTTAAGTATCACTGACACGAGTCATGTGGTTGAAAAACTGCCAAGACTTAGTTCTGGATTACATTATACACATATAAATGTACCAGAAATACATATGGTAGTTAACGAAAAATATATTGATCCTGGTGTATTCAGTTTATGGCATAACAGATTAGGCCATCCAGGATCAACAATGATGAAAAGGATTATTGAATGTACTCATGGACATCCACTAAAGGATAGAAAAATCCATCATGATACAATGGTTCCATGTACATCTTGCTCTCTTGGAAAATTGATAACTAGACCCTCACCACTTAAGGTTGAGAAAGAATCACCAATGTTTCTTGAAAGAATTCAAGGTGATATATGTGGACCAATTCATCCACCATGTGGACCATTTAGATATTTCATGGTTCTAATAGACGCATCTAGCAGATGGTCTCATGTTTGTCTGTTATCAAGCCGTAATGTGGCATTTGCAAAATTTCTTGCCCAAATTATTAAATTGAGAGCTCATTTTCCTGATTACACCATTAAAAGGGTGAGACTTGATAATGCTGGTGAATTTACATCTCAAGCATTTAATGACTATTGCATGTCTATAGGAATTGTTGTTGAACATTCTGTTGCTCATGTGCATACACAAAATGGTTTAGCCGAGTCATTGATTAAACGTTTACAGTTAATCGCTAGACCATTGATAATGAGAACAAAACTCCCTGTATCTATATGGGGTCATGCAATTTTACATGCTGCTGCATTGATTCGCATCAGACCAAGTGCAAGTCATAAATATTCCCCCCTACAACTTGCTTTTGGTCAAGAGCCAAATATTTCCCATCTTAGAACATTTGGTTGTGCAGTGTATGTTCCAATTGCGACACCACAACGTACAAAAATGGGTCCTCAAAGGAGGTTGGGAATATATGTTGGATATGAAACATCTTCAATATTAAGGTATATTGAACCTATGACAGGTGACGTTTTTACAGCACGTTTTGCTGATTGTCATTTTAATGAAACATTGTTCCCTAGATTAGGGGGAGAAATGAAAAATAAAGAAAATGATGTTTCATGGTGTGAACCTCAATTAAAGTATCTTGATCCTCGCACAAAAGAATGCGAGACAGAAGTTCAAAAGATAATGCATATACAAGAACTTGCAAATCAATTGCCTGATGCATTTACAGATACAAAAACGGTGACAAAATCATATATACCAGCAGTAAATACTCCAGCTCGAATTGAAATTCCAAAAGCTGGCAATAACGTCACTCATGAATCTTTGCCACGTCAGAAACGTGGAAGACCAATCGGTTCAAAGGATAAAAATCCTCGAAAAAGAAAATCAGCTGATAATGAAGTAAAAGAAAGTGTTCAAGAAGAACCACAAATCAGTACTCCTACTGCAGAGGAGATTGATGATGTCAATACAGAAATTGCAATCAATTATGCATATTCAAAAATATTATGGAACCGAAATGAAATGAAAAATCTTGATGAGAAATTTTCATTTAATGTTGCATATGACATCATGAATAATGATGATGATCCAGAACCAACATCTATGGTTGAATGTCAAAATAGACATGATTGGGCTCAATGGAAAGAAGCAATACGAGCTGAATTAGAATCACTCAATAAAAGAAAAGTTTTCGGATCCATCATTCTCACTCCTAAAGATGTGAAACCTGTAGGATACAGATGGATTTTTGTCCGAAAAAGAAATGAGAAAAATGAAGTTACAAGGTATAAAGCTAGACTTGTAGCTCAAGGTTTTTCTCAAAGACCGGGAATTGATTATGAAGAAACTTATTCTCCTGTTATGGATGCAATTACTTTTAGGTACTTAATCAGTCTGGCAGTTTCTAAAAATTTAGAAATGCATCTCATGGATGTTGTGACTGCTTATCTATATGGATCACTTGATAGTGATATATATATGAAGATACCTGAAGGATTTAAGGTACCAGAAGCATCAAATGCAAAACCCAAAGAAATGTATTCGATTAAATTACAAAGATCTTTATATGGGTTAAAACAATCGGGACGTATGTGGTATAACCGATTAAGTGATTACTTGATAAGCAAAGGGTATACAAATAATCTTACTTGCCCTTGTGTTTTCATTAAGAAAACAACATCCGGATATGTGATCATAGCTGTTTATGTTGATGATCTTAACATCATAGGTACAAATAAAGAGATCCATGAAGCCATTCAACTTCTAAAGAAAGAATTTGAAATGAAAGATCTCGGAAAAACCAAGTATTGCCTTGGTTTACAAATTGAGCATATGCCTAATGGTTTACTTGTACATCAAACAACATATACTGAAAAGATTTTGAAACGTTTCAATATGGACAAGGCAAAACCATTAAGTACTCCTATGGTTGTTAGATCACTCAATGTTGAAGCTGATCCATTTCGTCCATGTGAAGATCAAAAAGACATTCTTGGACCAGAAGTACCATATCTTAGTGCAATTGGAGCTCTTATGTATCTTACAAATTGTACAAGACCTGACATTTCTTTTGCAGTTAATTTGTTGGCAAGGTTCAGCTCTGCTCCTACCAAAAGACACTGGAATGGGATCAAACACATATTTCGATACCTTCGAGGAACTACTGATTTAGGATTATTTTATTCTAACGAATCAAAACAAGATTTGGTTGGTTATGCAGATGCAGGTTATTTATCTGATCCACATAAAGCTAAATCTCAAACTGGATATGTATTCCTAAATGGAGGTACTGCAATATCATGGCGTTCTCAAAAACAAACACTTGTTGCTACATCGTCAAATCATGCCGAAGTGATTGCATTACATGAAGCTACTCGAGAATGTTTTTGGTTGAGATCAATGACACAACTCATTACTGATTCTTGTGGACTAGAACGCGATAAAAGTCCAACAACTATCTATGAAGATAATGCAGCTTGCATAGCACAGATGAAAGAAGGGTATATCAAAAGTGACCGAACAAAACACATACCACCTAGATTCTTCTCATACACTCAAAATCTCATTAAGGACAACCAGATTGAAATGAGATATGTGCAATCTAGCAAAAACTCTGCTGATCTTTTCACGAAAGCACTTCCAACTGCTATTTTCAGAACACACGTTCATAACATTGGCATGAGACATGTTCAAAAGATATAACAGCTGAAGCGATGTCTACTTGAGGGGGAGTCAACTCCATGCTGCACTCTTTTTCCCTTAGCTAAAGTTTTTTCCCACTGGGTTTTCTTTAGCAAGGTTTTTAACGAGGCAGTAATTTATAGTTGATCTTCAACAAAATAAAATTGCTATCCAAGGGGGAGTGTTATAATAATAATAATAATATAGATATGGATAGTCAATTTTGGTGTATACATATAGTCAATTTTGGTACACAAAGTATGTATTTTTATATTGAGATTTTAGGCTATAAATACTCATGAATGCAAGCATTAAACTTGCACCATTTCTCACACTTACAAAGTGTTTCTTTCTTTCTCTCCATTATCATCTTTGTTCTTACACTTCATTATTAGTATTCTAAATCAAGAATCAAATCACTAAAGGTAGTTATAAGCCTACTGAATTATAACATCAAGAATCAAACCACTAAAGGTAGTTATAAGCCTACTGAATTATAACATCAAGAATCAAACCACTAAAGGTAGTTATAAGCCTACTGAATTATAACACCGCTGTATATATGCCATTAATTAAAGTGGAAAAATGGAAATAACATGTAGAACTAAAACTTGACTTACATATGTGTTTAGTTTTTTGTCTTAAGCTGAATTAATTGTGATAACTCCAAGGCTCCAGGCTCAACTGCTCAAGTAATAGACCCAATACATATAAAAGAGGCCTGGCCCATACCAAATGGGCCTAATTACCCTCGAGAGACGATTTACAAATTCCTGCTCTTCAACTTTAATGTAGGATACACACCAAATTGTATATGTTTTTTTAAAGGCAAACACAACCTGTAAACGAATATACATGAATGTTAACAAGTACTCTCACCTCAAAACTTGAACCCGCAACCCGCAAGGTAGATGGGTTACTCGATACCGCTAAGCTGATGGGCTAATGGCCTTTTAATCATTGGCGAGTCTAGTGTGTAGCCCGTAATGTCACGGAACACCGCTAGTTTAAAATTTTATGTAGAAAAAACTTTTTAAATTGTATAAGACACCACTAAATTAAACTGCATGACCTCATATATTTTTCGAATTTATAATTTTTTCTTTGAATTGTATAAGACACTACTAAATTTAACTAATCGGACCACATATATTTTTCGAATTTGTAGTATTTTGAAGGTAAACAACCACTAAAATATCATTCAAATCTATTAGTACTCGGAAAAAAAATCGGGACTCCATTAATTTCTGATCCTGAAATCGCCACTGCTTTTAATACCAAATTGTATTATGTGGCTGCTACATGAATGTTTAGCCTTATTAGTTTATGGTAGTTGTTGATTGTTGATGTTTCCTTCCATTTTCTTTAGTAAGGGGTGACAACTCTGCGTAGGGTTGTTATCGATTCAGTTCACTGTCATGAAAATTTGATTCGATTTGTTCATAGTTATTTAGACGGAACTTGGCTCGAGTTGAGTTCAAAACGATTTAACAGTTAGGGTTCAACTCAACTTGATCGTTTAGTTTTTTGAATATCTATAACAAGTTAAGGAGCCCGCGCTTCGCAGCGGAACTCCAAAGCAGGTTCTAATGGTAAATCGAGTGTTTGAAAAAAAGAAAAAATCAACGTGTATGAAAGGTGGACCCAACTATTTAGCGTTTTTTAAAAATCATCTGTTTTGCAAGTAATTAGTTGCGTTGTGTTTGTTAAATTATTTCGAGTTGAACGGTATTGTTGGAAAATTTAACTCGCGGCGAGCGAGAAGATATGGCCCGTTGAAAATTTGGGTGGAGCTTATTTAAGATTTTTTGTGAGAATTTTGGTTTGACATTTTGGCCCCTGGTTGGGGGCCGATTTGTATTTTGACCAAAGTTGAAGGGTCATTTTGGAAAATCAAATTTTAGCATTAAAATAATTCTATAAATGGTAAATACATAGTTTCTATTAAATATATTTATAATTTATAATGAGCTAAGTGTTTCAATCTCGAGTTCTACATTTAGGAGCTCGGGGATCAAAACAACTAGTTTAGACTTGAGGAATTCGGTTTAAATATTATATTAACAATAGTTACATTACTTAAAAATGTAAATTACTTACGTTGTGTAATAATGATGCGCATAACTACACATCCATCGCGCAACATCCTAATGGCGTGCATCACCCCACAATGAGTCGCGTGAGTTCATATTAGTGCGCCTATTTACAAGACAGTTACATAAGTTTCTAATGACATGCATCAGACGTTGGTCAGGAAGTTTAAACATGGCGCCACTCAGATTGTACATGTAAGGCCAGAAGTGTACGATAGCGACAATAAAACAAAAAGGACACTATGGAAGGTTGGTACGATCCTGACATTGCATAACGTCTGAGAAAAGACAACATGGTATAAGGGGGCAACACTAAAATAATGGCAGTACCTTTTGGAGCTTTATGGAATAAAAGAACAAGAACAAAGCAACGTGGAATAACATGTCTTTTTGTCCCCTTACGTGGCACTAAGGGACAAAAATTCACACATATAGATAGATGTAACTTGAGATGAAAACACACATCTGGAATTATCTCCATTCATCAGAAATCACTCCCAATTATATCATTCAACACTAGCTAACCCGCGCAACCGGAATAGTTACTTAACACTCCTTGCGGTTTCAGGTAACGTTGCTATAACATAAATCCTAACACCGCCCTTGAGCTGTCAGTTCCGGCTAACCCGAATGATGGTGGCTCATGTTTAACCACCCTTTATGAGATCATCATCTCGTATGAGGGTTACTCACGCTACTCCGGACCGGAGAGTTAAACTTAATGAACCCTTAAATCCCCTTTTGTTTTTTGATCTTGCATGAACCGAACCCCTTGGACTATTTTATGCTTGATCATGTGACTTAAAATGAAATGAGTTTGAATAGGTTGAGTTGAATATTAAGGAGTAAACCTAATACTACTAAACTACCACTTGTGCATTGCCTTAGTGGTACCCCGATTATTCGGGTATTTGGTAGATGTGAAAGGTCAAGAGTTTGATCCTCTAGGAAGAATTTTCAATGCGATTTCTCCCGACATGTGTCATGGATATGATCGGGTGGGTGGTATTCCAATGGAGAGCCCCGTTACTGACTCCTAACTCATTGTTCAAGAAAAAAAAAACCTAATACGGAGTACGAAATTAAATAAGAAACAGCAATATTGAGATAAATATTTATACTTTATTATAACAGCTGCAAAAATTTTATGAACTACTCCCTCCCCCCAACAAGGCGCTAGGAAGGGGCACAAAATACAAACGATTTAAACGGCTTTAAAAGCCAATCATCCCAACGAATATTACACTTGCTTCTACTACCAAGCCAATTATAAGAAAAACTTCTAATATAATCGAATAATAGCTCTTTCTTCATCCGAAGAGAACCAGACACTATTGTGAAACCTCCATATGTGCCAAACAAGTGATGCAATGATGGTCAAAAATCAAGGTTTGATCGTAGCGACCATATTGTATTCGTCAAACCAAGACAACCACTCGGACCATATATCGAATAAAGGAACATCAATATCGATCCAAATCTTAGTCCGCCTCCATAAATCCAAAGCGATCGAGCATTGAAATAACAAGTGATCAAGAGATTCTACTTGACCATGACAAAGAGCACAACCAATGTCTTCGATTTCCATACCTCAACTAGAAAAATTAAGCCTAGTCGAAAGCCTATTCCAAGCAACTCTCTACAAAAAAATATTAACTTTACGTGGCAAGAGATTGGACGATCTTGTTATAACGTATGCGTTTGGCAAAACGTTGTTGTCGATAAACAACAGCGTAGAACCTACTTGAAACTCTCCATTCTCTAACAAAAGCCACTTCCATGAATTTGATCTGTCGGTCAAAGTGCATGAGCTGATAATAGCTACTAACTGTTGTAGCGAAGCGGTATTACGAGGTCCACGAGTTCGACTCCATTCCCACCTCCGTTGACCATCCACTAAACTATCGGCTAATAAAACACCATTAACATCATGAAGAAATAATCTCCTAAAAGTAGAAGCAAACGTACCTACTCCATACCAATCATTCTTCTAATAATGAATCCTTCGACTGTTCCCCACCTTTAGATGTAGCGCATTTCCGGGAATCGTACCATCACCTTTTAGCTTCCCAAACAATTTCACTAACGAAGACCAAAAGTAGAGCCTTGAATATTACCTCTCATACCGCCATTAATTCCATAAATCAAACGAACAACCTCCACCATTTTTAATCCGGACACACCACGGATCTCTAAATCCACTTTAGCAAAAGTGTGTAATTAAACACCCGTAAACTACCAATTCCAAGACCACCATTATCGAACGATGACATTGTTTTCTCCCACCTAATCCAATGCATCCTACGATTCCCATTCTTAATTCTCTAATAAAAGTGATCACAAATAGATTCAGGCTCATTCATAACCGATTCTAGACACTTAAATAAAGACAAATAATAGATACCTAACATACCAAGAACCAATTTTACCAAAGTAAATCTCTCACCAATGGACAAAGAGTTCACTTTTCAACCCGATAATATCATTTTAAACCGATCACAAAGAGGCTTTCAATCAGCAATCCGTCCCATAGACACCCCTATAGGTAAACTAAGATACGTAAATGGAAACGCCCCTTTAGAGCAACATGCAATCATAATCATAACATCCATATCTACATCGCTAATCCTGTTCAGTCCCCTATGTAATTAAGGATTTAGTATGACAAATATAGTCATTAACACTGGACTGTAAGTACAAACCAACATTGTATGTTGAGTCTTACTGTTGTAAGCGTGCTGCCTTAACTATCAGCACAAGATAGTTAAAGAGAAGGGTTCTTCATAGCTGATATGTGAAATCGTACCTTAAAATGACTAGCTAAAAACTTAACAATTATCACACAAATTTAGGCAACTAGAACCGATCATGCAGTAACTAATAAGTAATTTGACCAGTTCGTTCCACATAGAGCAGTTTAATTAAGATTCTAAAACTATTAATTATCCTAAGAGTTTAATAAAAGGGGTTTGAATTGTATTTCAAATCACTAAAATAACGTGAATTAAAAAGAAGGAATTAATCAATAAAGATAAAATGGTGCCTACTTGAATGATTCACTATCGATATGGATTGTTCTTGTAATTATTACCGATTAGTATGCCCTTAATATAGTCTTATGACTTCTCACAAAGTCTAAATCAATTGAAGTCAATAAACTCACATAAAACTTCTTCAAAAGATTAAACTATATTTGATGGAAATAATGAGACTTGATTTGGACTAAACTCACATAAAATCCGAACTATAACAATCACTCGGAATAGTTACACGATTATGTTGTTCACAACTGTTTCAATCACCAAGTAAACTAATGACACAATCATTTGAAATCACTTATCTAATTGTCTAGATCACCTAAGTGTTAAAGTATAAATTGCATCTCAATCTAACTCACATTAAACGATTAACAATTTATGTAATTGAATTAAGAGTATAGATCATGCATAACAATGGTTCTTTAATCAAACACAAGTAATTTTAATCAACAAGACATTAATTCCAATATATAGAACAATCAAATATCTCAAGTTTTACAATCAAGTAAACACACTAAGAATTTGGCCTAACATATTAAAAGTGCGAGAAACAAAATAATGAAAACTAGAAAAATTTATGATTACAAAACTGAAATTAATGAAGGAATTATGTACCGAAAGTAATTAATGATGGAAACAATTAAAGTGATGAACTAATCTTCAAGAATAGATGGTAGTCTTCAAAACCCTCCAAAATTCATAGAAAAAAGCTGCATAACCTAATTTGGGGTAAAACCCGTGTATATATAGAGGCAGAAAAAACAGCAACCGACCTCGTATCGCGACCGCAACAGGTCTATCACGACCGTGATACAAACTCATAATCACGAACATAATCCACTTATTGCAACCGCGATACAACGTTTTTCGAAGACTTCAATTTCTGTCGATTTATTGCGACCGCAACTATACCCATCGTGATCGCGATACTAGCTGCTTCAGCAAATCTTCGTTTTTTTTGGGTTTTTATATTGTTTTGAGTTTATTTGAAGCTAACACTTTGCTGAAATCAACCAAAACATTAAACCAAAGATTTCTCGAACACAAATCATCATTTTCTCTCAAATACCCGCAAAAGTCTTCGAATCTTTGTGAAATAATAACCACAAAGAACCGATTCGCGACATAAAATGTGTATAATTGGAGCGATATCAGCATGATGTACGTTGACCAGCAGAAGACTATAGAAGAACCAACAGAAGAAGAAGCATAAAAAATTACTTAGATGAATTATGTTGTTCAGAAGCATAATTGTTTCCTATCACATCGGACACGAAGTTGAAGTGAAAAGGACACGACTCGGTTGTTGCCAAGTGACCTTACATGACAACGTGTAATGCATAGGTATAACCCATGTGCAGTTCATGGTTATTTCTAATGCCAACGCCTTGGGAACCTAACATTATATTTGTTTATTCAGATAGTATGTTCACCTAATTTAGGCAGTTCCAGATATACCTTATAAACAAATGAGAGCCACATGCCTTCTTACAAGCTTGTCGGCTGAAGTACAAACATTCACTGGACCAGCGAACAATGGAGTCTTTATCTGGTTAATAGGCACTCTATAAATAGATAACTCCACTCATTTTTTATTTAAGGGTGTGGGATATTAAATTGATAGAGTCTGTAAACTTGTATATGCTTAAGAGTTTTCTAAGCTATCGAGGCATAATATGTATCAATTGGTTATCTCTTTCGCTATAAGATAACCGTGATTCTTTGAGATTATATCAATAAAAGAATAAGTTAAAATTTTCCTTAACTCTGATTTAATTATTTTCTTAACTGTTAAAACGTTTTTAAGTAGCAAAAGGATTGCATTCACCCCCCACTCCCTACAATACTTCATGTTGTTAAATCGGGACCAACAAACCTCATTCCTATATAATGAAGATTTTGATATATCAACGAACTACTTCGAGACAAGACAGTACAAGTTGGATCTTCAATGGGTGAGTAATTGTTTATTATACGGTTCCAATAAGATTTCTGTGATAAAAAATCTACTAAAGAAAGTCATAAAAGAACAAAAAAGAAACAAAGGAAAAGAACAATGGTGTTATAAAATATCTAGATTGTGTTATAAAATATCTAGATTGGATGTTAATTTTATTATTATTATATTTCTTGCATAGTAATATTTTATACTATAAATAGACATGTATGGTAACCATTTAAGGTGTACCATTTCTCTTGAAATATCAATATCAATATTTCTTCTCTCCTTCTTCTCTCTTTTTCTCTCTTTGTTCTTATAACCATTAAAGGTAGTTATAAGCCTACTGAATTATAACACGTTATCAGCACGAAAAGCTTAGTGTAATTAAAAGATATCTCAAACGATCACGAATCACTAATCAAGGTATGAAATTATTAATAATTTTCAGACTCGAATATATCAAATTTTGGACTACTAACATTTATATTTATGTTATTTAAGTTATATATGGTCGGTTATACCACCTGAATTATATTTCTGTAATCTAACTTTTACTAACTTCACTAACATTTATATTTATGTTATTTAAGTTATATATGGTCGGTTATACCACCTGAATTATATTTTCTGTAATCTAACTCTTATTAACTTCACTAACATTTATATTTATGTTAATAAGACCTCATGATTGTACGCAACACGTCATTTGACAACACGGTACTTTATGTACGCAACACGTCATTTGACAACACGGTACCATGGGTCGAGATTAATTCCGATCAATACGAATACGACGGGGTCTTTATATGTTACCTAACATTTATGATTACTTATGCAATTAATCATTATTTATTTCATGCATACTAATGTTTATTCTTAAATTTATAATCTTAAAAGTTAAAATAAAAAAGTAGTTTGTATTTTTATTAAAAGTAAATCTTAAAATTTAAAATACAAAAAGTAGTTTGTATTTTTATTAAAAGTAAATCTTAAAAGTTAAAATAAGAAAAAGTAGTTTGTACTTTTATTAAAAGTAAATCTTAAAAGTTAAAATACAAAAAGTAGTTTGTATTTTTATTAAAAGTAAATCTTAAAAGTTAAAATAAGAAAAAGTAGTTTGTACTTTTATTAAAAGTAAATCTTAAAAGTTAAAATACAAAAAGCAGTTTGTATTTTTATTAAAAGTAAATCTTAAAAGTTAAAATACAAAAAATAGTTTATATTTTTATTAAAAGTAAATTTTAAAAGTTAAAATAAAAAAAAGTAGTTTGTATTTTTATTAAAAAGTAAATCTTAAAAGTTAAAATACAAAAAGTAGTTTGTATTTTTATTAAAAGTAAATCTTAAAAGTTAAAATACAAAAGTAGTTTGTATTTTTATTAAAAGTAAATTTTAAAAGTTAAAATAAGAAAAAAAAGGAATGGTAAAATGGAGTAGCTTTTTGTCAAAAATGAAGTATTGAAAATGAAGTGATCTCCTTCTATAATTAAAAAAAATATACTTTCATCAAATGAATTTTTTTGTGGCCGACAATTCCAAACACGAGTCAGTGTTTAGTTTATCAAGAATACCTCTTGCTTTGGTGAAAGGTCACGATCACAATATCGGGTGTTGTGAAAGAATTAAAAAAAATTTAGTCAAGTGGCCTTTTAAAAACTAGAAAGTTTTTTTAAACAAAAAGTTTTTTTATATATTTATAATTTACGGGTAACGTAAAAAAAGGGAAGTTTTTTTTTTAAAAAAAAAAAAAACAAAGAAAGTGTTTAAATGAGTTTTACAGAAAGGGGGAAAAGCAAAGTAAAAAAAAAACTTTTTTCCAAACAAAGGTAAATGAAAGTAGGACTTAATACAAGAAAAAAGTAAACATCTCCTAGACGTGATAAAATCTATCAATGATAAGTATTAGACTTAATGAGCTAAATGTGACAAAAATGTTTCAACATGTCTTATGTTAATTTTCTAAAATAAGTTATTATTATTCCGAGTTTAACACATATACATATGTTAATTAAAAACAACCTTTTTGTTCTTATGTAGTGTTGGGTTGCAATTTTGGTTGTATGCCATAATTCCATCCAGTAGAGTGACAATAGAAAACTTTTGATGATAATCAATAAAAAACTTTTTTCCAAACTTGTCAAATGTTTTGTTAAAAAACGTGACCGTTGAAAAAAGGAGGTTGAATAATAAAACTTAAAAAACAAATTATTTTTTTAAGAGTGTGCATCAAAATGGCCCGTTTAATAATGGGGAGTAAAAATATAGTCAAATTGTTTCAACGAACAAGGGTTCAATTGGATGTCTCTTAAAAAAAATCCGCGGGTACGGGTGATGGATCCAATGGATCCGCATCCACGACCCGCGGGTGCTATCTCTAATTGTGACAAGTACAAATCAACTAAAAGTCTAAAAAATAAATGCTCTTATAGGGACCAAATGTTCACAATAATTGCCTAAGCTAGATATGAAACAAATAGTTCATAAAAAAAAAGGTCGTTGTGCGTTTTCGGGATGATAGCCGAAATACACTTACAAAAGTAGGTCAGCCGTCAATTCTTTATGGCCATATCAACGTAGATCAATAAAATCATTTATGGTTTTGATAAAAGATTAATTAAAAATTAATTGTTTTTTGGTCTTGGATTCTCGGTAACAAAAGCAAAGGTTGTTTTTGGTTGCCACAACAAACAAGACAGAGGTTGTTGACTTTTGTTGTTAAACATGGCACAAGTGAACAATAACAATAGATTATTGTTTTTGAAAAGAATAATGATGCGTTAATTTTATTGTATAAAATAAAATTAAAGAAAATGGTTTTCATTGATGACTATGAACAAACGCAAACAAAGTGTTTGTGGTATTTGGTGATTAAAAAAAAGTGCATCTAAAGCTTCTACTGAAAATTAATGTGCAAGGTACAACGTATAACTATATGGTCAAATTCATTTGAGCCTTCGGAGTCACAAGTATATGATGTATATATATATTACTCAATTAACAAAATAGTAAATCTAAATTAATTCATATGAATAGTAAAACGAAATTAATTAATTTACTATTCACATAAAAAAGCGCATATGATAAAAAGCGCATCGCATATGATAAGCGCATATGATAAAAAGCGAATATGATGAAAAGCACAACGCATATGATGAAAATCGCATATGATTAAAAGCGCATATGGTGAAAAACACAGCGCATATGATTAAAAGCGTATATGGTGAAAAGGATATATGATAAAAAAAAAACACATATGGTGATTTATAAAAAAAAAAAAAACACATATGGTGATTAATGGAAATCACATATGGTGATTAATGAAAAGTATATTGTGAAAAAGAATCACAAATGTTTCTTGAAAGAATTCAAGGTAAGATATATGAACCAATTCATCCATCATGTGAACCATTTTGATATTTCATGGTTCTAATAGACGCATCTAGCGGATGGTCTCATATTTGTATGTTATCAAGCCGTAATATGGCATTTGCAAAGTTTCTTGCACAAATTATTAAATTGAGAACACATTATTCTGATTACACCATTAAAAGGATGAGACTTGATAATGCTGGTGAGTTAACATCTCAAGCAGTTAATGATCATTATATATCTACAGGGATTGTTGTTGAATATCCAGTTGCTCATGTGCATACACAAAATTGGTTTAGCTGAATCAATAGATAAACGCTTACAGCTAATAACTAGACAATTGATAATGAGTACAAATCTCTCAATATTTATATGTGGACATGTAAATTTACATGCTGCGACATTAATTCGCATTATACCATGTGGAAGTCATAAATATTTTCACTTACTACTTGATTTTGGCTAAGAGCCAAATATTTTCCACCGTAGAACATTGGTTGTGCAGTGTATGTTCCAATTGTATCACCACAACACAATAAAATGTTTTTTCAAAGAAAGATGGTAATATATTTTGGATATAAAACATCTTCAATCATAAGATATACTGAACCCATGACGGGTGATGTTTTTACAGCACGTTTTGCTGATTGTCATTTTAATAAAACATTGTTCCCTAGATTAGGGGGGTGAAGTAAAAAAAATAATAAAATGATGCTTCATGTTGTGAACATCAATTAAGGTATATTGAACTCGCACAAAAGAATGTGAAACGAAAGTTCAAAAAATAATGCATATGCAAGAACTTGCAAATTAATTACTTTATGCATTTACAGATATAAAAAAAAAGGTGACTAAATCATATATACCAGCGATAAATGCTTCAGCTCGAACTGAAATTCCAAAAGCTGGCAATAATGTCACTGTTGAGTCTTTGCCACGCATCAAACGTGGAAGATCAATTGGTTCCGAAGATAAAAATCCTCGAAAAAGAAAATCAGCTGATAATGAGGTAAAAGAAAGTGTTCAAGAAGAACCACAAATCAATATTCCTTCTGCAGAGGATATTGATAAATGTAAATACTAAAATTGCGATAAATTATGCAATATTATGGAACCGAAATGAAATTAAAATCTCTATGAGATATTTTCATATAATGTTACAATGACATCATGAATAAAGATGATGATCTGGAACTAAAATCTGTCATTGAATATACAAAATGGACATGATTGAGCTCAATGGAAAGGAACAATACGAGCTGAATTAGAATCGCTCGATAAAAGAAAAGTTTTCGGATCAATCGTTATCACTTTTAAAGATGTGAAACGTATGGGATACAAATGAATTTTTATCCGAAAAGAAATGTGCAAATGAAGTTACAAGGAAAACTAGACTTGTAACTCAATATTTCCCACAAAGACCATAAATGAATTATGAGGAAAACTTATCCTCCTGTAATGGATACAATTACTTATTAGATACTTAATCAACCTGGTAGTTATTTAAATGCATCTCATGAATGTTGTTACTATTTATCTGTATGGATCACTTAATAATGATATATATGAATATACCTAAAGAGTTAAGGTATCATAAGCATCTAATGTAAAACCCAAGGGAATATATTCCATTAAATCACAAAGATTTCTAAATGGGTTTATACAAACGGGACGTATGTGGTATAACCGATTAGATGACTACTTGATAAAAAAAAGGGTATAAATATAAACTTATTTTGCACGTATGTTTTATAAAAACAATGTTCGGATATGAGATCGTAGTTGTTTATGTCAATGTTCTTAACATCATATGAACAAATAAAGAGATCTATGAAATCATTCAACTTCTAAAGAATTATTTTGAAATGAAAGATCTTGAAAAAACCAAGTATTACCTTGGATTGCAAATTGAGCATATGCCTAATGATTTACTTGTACATCAAACAACTTATACCGAAAAGATTTTAAAACATTTTTTTTAAAGACACTCATTGTTGTTAGATCACTCAATATTGACACTGATCTATTTTATCCCTGCGAAGATCATGAAAATCTTAACAGATCGGAAGTTCCATATTTTAGTGCAATTGAGGTTCTTATGTATCTTATAGATTGTACAAGACCTGACATTTCTCTTGCAGTTAATTTGTTGGCAAGATTCAGCTCAAATGACAATGGAGCGGGATCAAACACATATTTTGATACCCTTGAGAAACTGCTGATTTAAAATCATTTTATTCTAACGTTTCAAAACAAGATTTGGTTGATTATGTATATACAGGTCATTCATCAAATCCTCATAAAGATAAATCTCAAACTCGATATGTATTCCTAAATGGAGGTACCACAAAATCATGGCGTTCTTAAAACAAACACTTGTTGCAACATCATCAAATCATGACGAAGTGATTGCATTATATGAAACTACTCGAAAATGTGTTTGGTTGAGATCAATGACACAAATCATTATTGATTCTTGTAGACTAGAACGCTATAAAAGACTAACAACTATCTTCACCAACAACTATATATGAAGATAATGCAGCTTGCATAATACAAATGAAAGAAGAGTATCAAAAGTGACTGAACAAAATATAAATACTGACGAGGCGCCAAAGCCATAGACGGTCTTAATGGTCATAAGTTTGATGGAAAAGAATGGTATATTGGTAAGGCTCAGAAAAGACTACAAGGGAATAGGAATTGAAACAAGGGTTTGAGCAAACCATGAAGGAGACTGTAGACAAATCACAGGGGCTAAACTTGTACATAAAAGATTTAGATGATACAGTTTCAGATGAAAACCTCAGATTCTTCTCATATACTCAAGATCTCGTAAAAGACAACCAGATTAAAATGAGATACGTTCAATCAACAAACTCTGATGATCTTTATACCAAAGCACTACCAACTGCTATTTTCAGAACACACGTTCATAATATTGGCATGAGGCATGTTCAGAAGATGTAACAACTCAGGCGTTGCCTACTTGAGGGGGAGTCAACTCTATGCTGCACTCTTTTTCCCTTAGCTAAAGTTTTATCCCAATGGGTTTTCTTTAGCAAGGTTTTTAACAAGGCAGTACTAGTTATTCTCTAATAAAATTGTCATCCAAGGGGGAGTGTTATAAAATATCTAGATTGTGTTATAAAATATCTAGATTGGATGTTAATTTTATTATTATTATATTTCTTGCATAGTAATATTTTATACTATAAATAGACATGTATGGTAACCATTTAAGGTGTACCATTTCTCTTGAAATATCAATATCAATATTTCTTCTCTCCTTCTTCTCTCTTTTTCTCTCTTTGTTCTTATAACCATTAAAGGTAGTTATAAGCCTACTGAATTATAACAAATGGCAATTATTGTCGAATAATAAAGTCACTACCTAACATTATATTTTATACTTATTTATTACTATTATTATATTATACATTATATATAATAAATAGTCAAGTGATTGAAGCCCTGAATTTCTTACAAAAGATTTCAAGTTCGAATCCTGTTTTGGTCGAATATTTAGTGGTGGCCAGTAATGAGTTGAATACAGTCTGGGACTAATGTAAGGCGTCAGATTACTCGTCCTTCTCAATAATCCGAACAAAGAAAGCTTCTAATTTTTACCTTTTTCTTATAATAAACTTAAACTCAATATACTACAAATAAGGACTGAAAATTTTATATTATTTTGACAAAATTACGCTGGTCGTTCTTGAACTTGTATCCAAATTACACATGTTTTCCGTAATCTTCATTTTTTTGCTTGGGTCGAAACTGAACTTTAAAAGAATAACATTTTTTTTTTCCAGATCCAATTATAGCTCACTTGTACTCTTTTTTCCAATTTTATTGTTCATGTTTACTTATTTTGGTATTTTAATCAAATTATCTACTGTTTATAAATAAATAAAATAATGTTGTACGATTTACTTACTCTGTTAATATATGCACATCTTACTAAAAAATAGATTAAAAAAATAGTTAAATCGTAATTTTAACAAAAATTCAAGTTTAATAACGTTTGACTTTTTTTTTTTTTTTTTTTGAAAAGCAATATATTATAAATCTCAAAACATTACAACAGTAGCAGCTCAAAGAATAAGAAACAGAAGCGGATTACAATATCACGAACAGAAGGGTGGCTGCCTGCTAAGCTGCCAAGGTAGCAACCCAACATCAACACCACAACAAACTAAGGCATAAACGTTTGTGGACTATGTAGCCACCCATGTCAATCAATAGATTTTGTCTTGCACCTCTTCACGATCCACTCGAAGGTCATGACTTGAATTTCATTTAACACCACCGGAGTAGTTCAACATTTGTTTTTGAAGACCTTTTGATTTCTCGATTCTTCCAGATTAGATACCCGCATGACTACATCACCGCTTGCCAAATATTCTTTCCCACTTCCGAACTTGAATGTCCAGGATATCCTTGAATAATTCCTCGAAATTTATAGCAGATACTCCACCCATACTTCACCACTCGAACACTTTGCACCATACATCATATGCATGCTTGCACGAAAAGAGGCCAGTGATCAACCGTCTCTAGTCCGTCATCACATAATGGACAACGAACCAGATGGATATCAATTTTCCGTTTGTCCAATTCAGTTAGAACCAGAAGCCTCTTCCTCCTAGCTCTCCACACGAATACCTCCACTTTTTTAGGCACTAAGTTATTTTGAAGAGTCTTACACAAGCTGGAACCTTGACTTAGATTTTTTGACCTGACCAAATCAGAGAGAATTTTTGTTGCAAACAGCCCGTTATTGCATGTTGTCCACCTCCAATAATCAGGGATTATCACCAAAAAGCCTATTTTTTTGACCTTTCTTGCATGAGAGCCCAATTTTTTTTTTTTTTTTTTTTTGCCAATTTGCCCTCGCAAGGTGCCTTGCTCCCTTGCGCCTTGCGACCTTGGTTTCACCTAGGAGCAAGGTGCCTCTTGCTCCCTTGCTTCCACTTGGGAGCAAGGACGCAAGGTGCCTCTTGCTCCTTTGCTTCCACCTGGGAGCAAGGTGCCTCTTGCTCCCTTGCTTCCACCTGGGAGCAAGGACGCAAGGTGTATCTTGCTCCCTTGCTTCCACCTGGGAGCAAGGACGCAAGGTGTATCTTGCTCCCTTGCTTCCACCTGGGAGCAAGGGAGCAAGAGGCACCTTGCGTCCTTGCTTCCACCTGGGAGCAAGGGAGCAAGAGGCACCTTGCGTCCTTGCTCCCACCTGGGAGCAAGAGAGCAAGAGGCACCTTGCGTCCTTGCTCCCAGGTGGAAGCAAGGGAGCAAGGTGCCTTGCTCCTTGCTCCTAGGTGGAAGCAAGGTCGCAAGGACGCGTTGCGAGGGCAAATTGGCAAAATTTTTTTTTTTTTTGGGCTCTCATGCAAGAAAGCATAAAAAAATGGCTTTTTGGTGATAAACCCCCAATAATCAGCCTTATCTGGGTTGAAGCGAACTGTATTTAAAAGCCCATTTAACTCGTCCAATTCCCTTTTGCACGACCTAATGGTTCACGAACCCAACACCAATTCCCACTACATCTTGAGCCATCCCAAGAACTCACTTTTTGAAGAAATAAACTAACTAAATAATAAACTAGTACTTTATATTTATTTTTCTTATTTTATACAGTATTAAATAAAAAGAACAATAATCAATTCATTTTTTAATTCACTACTAGTAAAATGACTGCTTTCAAGAACAAACCATCCACGTTTCTAATTATTCTTAGTTGTAGTACGACTTATATATTTATTACGGAATACTAAGCATTGAACTAAACTAATTTCAATATTGAAGACTTGAATTTCGCATATTAAAAAAATAAGATATATCTTATAAAGTAATTCAAAGAAATCAACAAGTTTTATTTTAGATGATTGGAAAATTTGATGAACCTTCTTGTCCACCGACACATTAACATCCACTGCCAATTTATTTTTCAAATATTTAAATTGAAACGGGTTTTAAAAAATGCAAAATATTTGGTCACTTTCTTTATGGCTTTCATTGCAATCACTCCTTTTGTCCTTTGTGCTTGTGTCTTAAAGGCTATTAAATGGATAAATTTATTATACTAGTATCATTAATTTAATTTAATTTAAAAAAATATCAAAACTATAGTGATAATGAGGTGGTCAGTGGTGGTGGTCGAAGCTGATTGGTGATGGTGGCCGAAAGTGATTGTAAGTGGTGGTCAATGGTGGCAGGAGAATCCGAGAATGTATAGTGGAGGAGGTGGTGATATGAGAAAGAAAAACTGAAATTATAAATAATGTATAATTACTAAATTATTTTTATCAAGTTTTAGAAATATAAAATTTATCGTGTGAACAGTAAAATATTTATTTATGAGATTAGTATATTTATATATATTATATTAGTATATAATTATAATTATAATTATCAAGTTTTTAATAAAAGTTTGCTGTTTTTCTAAAAAAAAAAACATAAACTTATAAACTTAGAGACTCGATGAATGAATTAGGTTCGGATTCGCAAGGTTCGAGAAATCTTCGGTAAGTGATGTTGAAAATTTTCGGCTACGTCTGAACAAAATCGTGTTTGAAGATGGCAACTTCTTGAGGGATTTTAGAGCACAAGAGAGGAAACCTAAGGAACAGCAACCATTCACTGCAAACGAGAAGATTTTCCAACAGAACATTCATGTGCACGCTGACCCAGTTTTAAAGCCAAATTTCAACACCCGCGATGATCGAAATTTAAAGACGTGGTTAAAGGTGTACAACAAAAGGAGGGCTACAGAATCCCAATGGAGGAGGGGGTTCGTCTGGAACGCACAGTATATCTGGATGATGTAGAAGATAACGTCAAGCAACTTGAGTGTGCTATCGTCGGATAAGTGAAAAACGTTGAATTGCTCAATCGAATAAGAGCTCTCTGCGATGCTGAAGGGATCAAAGATGTTTATGTGAAATACATTGGCGGATTACAGGTAATGTTGATTTGTAACTCAATTGAGATGGTCAATAATATACTAGAAAATGAGAACCACGGGATCAAACGATGGTTCACGGAGCTGAAAAAATGGAATACCAATGGTCCAGTCCCAGGTAGACTTGCTTGGATAAAAGTAATAGGCCTTCCAATAACTGCCTGGAATGAAAAAAACATTCCATAAGATCATGTCATGGTGGGGTAAAATCATTGACGTGGATAATTGTAGCTTCAAAGGAAATCAAAACTTGATCTACGGAAGAGTCTTAATTTGTGACGACCCGGAAATTTCCGACTAAATTTAAACTTAATCTTTATATGATTTCGATGCGATAAGCAAAGTATGTAATGTTGAGTCTCGAAAACTTTGAACTGTGTTTATGTATACATTTGACCTATGACTATTCCCGACGATTCACGAACCAATTGTTGTTAATAAATATGTGTGTGTGTGTGTATATATATATATATATATATATATATATATATATATATATATATATATATATATATAATTATAATATTAATATATGTATTATCATTTTTAAAATGAAATGGAAAATTTAATATGCAAAAGTATTATTATTAATATTAGTAATAGCAACAATAATACTGATATTATTATATGTAGTGTTATTATTAGCATTATTAATATTATTGTTATCATTTTATTAAGATTATTATCATTAAACTTATTCAAATAATCAATTTTATAATTATTAGTATTATTATTAATTACTATTATTATTAATATAATTATTAGAATTATTAATATTATTATTTATCCTTTATTATTACTATTTCATTTATCAAGAATATTAATAATATTAAGTAATATTATTATTAGTAATAATATAGTTAAAATTATTAATTTCTAAAATTATAAATTTTACACAGATATATGAAAACAGTTATATAAATAAATATACCGATGATTTACATATACAGATACATGATAGAAATCTTTACAAATACGTATTATATACAGATATATAATTAATATACATACAAATACTGGATATATGATAGTGCTAAAAACGAACATATATTTCATAGCATTATTCCTCAAGAAAGACAAGCTTTTAGTTGCAATTGTTCTATTTACAAGTGATATTCGTTTAATAATAAAAGGTGAAGACAAAAGACAGATTCGACGAATTGAAGACGCAAACGACCAAAAAGCTCAAAAGTACAAAATACAATCAAAGAGGTTCCAATTATTGATAAGAAACGTCTCGAAATTACAAGAGTACAAGATTCAAAACGCAAAGTACAAGATATTAAATTGTACGCAAGGACGTTCGAAAATCCGGAACCGGGACATGAGTCAACTCTCAATGCTCGACGCAACGGACTAAAAATTACAAGTCAACTATGCACATAAATATAATATAATATTTAAATAATTCTTATAATTATTTAATATATTATATTTATTTATAAATCCGTCGGTAAACAAAGAGCCAAACTTGTGTGAGCTGTAAAACCAAACTCCGCGACTCGCGGAGTTTGAAGGCAAAAAATGCCGCGAGTCGCGGAGCCCCAAATTCTGAAACTCCCTATAAAGCTCGCGCATTCTGATCGTAAAAATCATCCTTTTTCTTCTTCTCTCATAATACATAAATATTTATATTTATATTTTAATTTTAATTTTAATTTTAATTATAATTCTAATAATAAGGGTATGTTAGCGAATATTGTAAGGGTGTAAGTCGAAATTCTGTCCGTGTAACGCTACGCTATTTTTAATCATTGTAAGTTATGTTCAACCTTTTTATATTAATGTCTCGTAGCTAAGTTATTATTATGCTTATTTAATCCGAAGTAATCATGATGTTGGGCTAATTACTAAAATTGGGTAATTGGGCTTTGTACCATAATTGGGGTTTGGACAAAAGAACGACACTTGTGGAAATTAGACTATGGGCTGTTAATGGGTTTTATATTAACTAAACAATACCTTGTTAATTTAATATACAAACTTATAATTCGACTTATTTATATATAACCACATATGCTTGACTGGGTACGGTGGGCGGGATATCTATAAATACCAATAATTATTCATTTTACCGGATACGAAACTGGATTAATAGTTAATAGACTTGTTGAAACAGGGGTGAATTACATTCAAGGGTAATTGGTGTAATTGTTAACAAAGTAGTAAAACCTTGGTTTACACGTAGTCGATAACCTGGTGTATTCATTAAACAAAGTATTAAAACCTTGTTACAATTCGAATCCCCAATTAGTTGGAATATTTGACTTCGGGAATAAGAATAATTTGACGAAGGCTTTCGCTCTTTATATTTATGACTGATGGACTATTATGGACAAATCCGTATGGACATATTAAATAATCCAGGACAAAGGCTAATTAACCCATGGGCATAAAACTAAAATCAACACGCCAAACATCATGATTACGGAAGTTTAAATAAGCATAATTCTTTTATTTCATATTTAATTTCCTTTATTTTATATTTAATTGCACTTCTAATTATCGTATTTTTATTGTTATTTTATTTAATTGCACTTTTAATTATCGTACTTTTTAATTATCGCAAGTTTATTTTATCGCATTTTTATTATTCGCAATTTCATTATCGTTATTTACTTTACGCTTTAATTTAAGTCTTGTATTTATATTTATTATTTTACATTTGGTTTTAACTGCGACTAAAGTTTTAAAATCGACAAACCGGTCATTAAACGGTAAAAACCCCCTTTATAATAATAATATTACTTATATATATATTTGTATTTTTATAAAAGTAAACTAATATAGCGTTAAGCTTTGTTTAAAAAGATTCCCTGTGGAACGAACCGGACTTACTAAAAACTACACTACTGTACGATTAGGTACACTGCCTATAAGTGTTGTAGCAAGGTTTAAGTATATCCATTCTCTAAATAAATAAATATCTTGTGTAAAATTGTATCGTATTTAATAGTATTTCCTGTAAAAATATAAGCTATTTTATATACTACTCTGCTAAAACATCAAGTATTTTTGGCGCCGCTGCCGGGGAACAATCTAGCAAAAAAGCCGGAAGCGCAACGCTAATATAAAAAAAAAAAATTAATTTACTTTTATTAAAATTCGTTTTTATAAAAATACGTTTTAAATATTCGAAAATATAAAAAGAAAAAAAACAAAAATATAAGTATTTTTTTAGAAGTTTGATAAATATTTAAGTTTTATAAAGTTTCTTTATTTTTATATAAGTTTTATTTAAGTATTTTGTTTTTATTTAAAACATAATAAAAAACCGAATTTTTTTTTATCTATTTTTAAATTTATAAAGAAGTTCTATTTTTATTTAAGTTTTTAAATATAAGTTTTTATTATACAAATATTTTGATATAAACATAAAATATAAAACAGAAAATTAAAAAAGAAAATTAAAAAAAAAAACGCGTCAGTTTTAAACTGTTCCAGAGTTGAATTTTGGAACCCCGCGACTTGCGGGGTTTACTGCTTGAAATACCGCATGTCGCGGAGATACTCTGACACGCGACAGAACCTTAATTCAGCATTAATTACGGGTGATTATTAATTATTATAATTATTAACCCTAATTATTATTATTATTATTATTATAATTAGTTTTATTTTAAGTTACTTTTTATATTTTAGTTAAATTAGTTTAATTAAATTGTAAAATTAATAGTTTTAATAAATAAATAATATAAAAATAATATTTTTATAAAAATTGTACTTTTTACAACTTTTTGTATATTTTTATATTTTGTCCATTTTTAATCGTTTTAGCGTAATATTTGTATTTTTAGCTCATATTTAGTTTTAAACTTAGTTTATGCCATAGTTATTTTTACTTCTAGATTTTTAGGCTTTGCCGTAGAATTTCTTAAGTGCTTTTTCTTTAGACTAAGATTTAGGCACTCTAGAATTTTGCGACGCCTTTTTAAGTTTTAGTTTCTTTTTAAGTTATTTCCATTTGGGATTTAGTTTTTCCTGTAAGCTTTAATATTTTTAGACGACTTTTTCCTATGTATCAATTATCATTCCAATTAGTAATCTCAATTTGCGATTATAATTTTAAGTTAGTTGTAGTAATAAGGTTAGGCTAGTCAAGTGTTTTTAAGTTTTATAAGTTTCTTTTATTTTTCCGTCACCTTTTATTTTTCAACCATTTTTCTTTTTCGACCTTTTTCGACGAACTCTTTTTCTTTCTTATTTCTCGCTATTCTAGTTTTTAGGACATAGATTTTTATTCTACTTCTTATCTAAATTTTCTTAAAATTACGAAAATTTATTTTAAGTGGTTAAATTGATAGACATCAAAATTTTCTGGTTCGTAGTAATAGTTGGATTTGTACGTGGACCGGGTTATTGGAGCCAAACAGTCCTCAATTATATTGAGACCAAATGAATCCTGCCCCTCTGCTGCATCTTTTGGCTATTCGAAACGTGGGCAAAATCAGAAAAGTCTATTGATTGGATAACTTATTATAATTTTTCTTTCCTTTTAAAAACTAATAGGATATTCAGTGAATGCACCGAGCAAGACGTTCACCACCTTTTGTACGTTCACCACCTGTAACTAGATCAAGACATTTAGCAAATATTACTGCCGTTGATTTTTCTTTAGAATCGTCATCCAGTCGACCAAGTACTCCAGTTCAAATTTCCGATAATCCATTTTTTGAACCCGACCTCACAATTGAGAATCCGGAGAATATTCAGGGACGATTCATAGATCCTGAACCACTAAACCTTCCTCCGGAACCATCAATCATTCAAACAGAGATTGTTGAGGAACGAACTATTAAATCAGAATCCTCTAGTGATTCCGATTCAACAAATTCAATTATGGAGAATCTGGAACCTTTAAGTATGGAAGACCGAATGAGAGCTAAACGCACTGGCTAAGGTCACGCAATTACTCATCCAGACATTAATGCGCCAGATTATGAAATCAAAGGACAAATTCTACACATGGTAACTAATCAATGCCAATATAGTGGTGCGCCGAAGGAAGATCCAAATGAACATTTACGTACCTTTAATAGGATCTGCACACTATTTAAAATCCGAGAAGTTGAGGATGAACAGATATATCTCATGTTATTTCCCTGGACTTTAAAGGGAGAAGCCAAAGATTGGTTGGAATCGTTACCTGAAGGGGCGATCGATACATGGGATGTTTTAGTTGACAAATTTCTTAAACAATTCTTTCCGGCATCTAAAGCCGTAAGACTTCAAGCAGAAATTGTTACGTTTACACAGAAACCAAATGAAACTCTATATGAGGCGTGGACAAGATATGAAAAGTTATTAAGAGGATGTCCGCAACATGGTTTAGACACCTGTCAAATAGTACAAATATTCTACCAAGGATGCGACATCACTACAAGGAAAGACATAGATATAGCAGCTGGTGGTTCTATTATGAAGAAAACCGAAACTGATGCTTACAAAATTATTGATAACACTGCTTCCCACTCACATGAGTGGCACCAAGAAAAAGATATCGTTAGATCATCTAAAGCAGCTAGAGCCGATTCTAGCCATGACTTAGATTCCATTTCCGCAAAGATAGATGTTGTGGAGAGACGAATGGAAAAGATGACTAAAGATATTCACTCAATACGAATTAGTTGTGAGCAGTGTGGAGGACCGCATTTGACAAAAGATTGTCTCAGTATTGAATTAACAATGGAACAAAGAGAGAATATTTCATACATAAACCAAAGGCCTAGAAATAATTATCAGAATAATTATCAACAGCCAAGACCGATTTACAATCAAAACCAGAATTATAACCGAAATATTCCATACAACAACCAACAAGGTCCTAGCAATCAACAAGTATCCAATAATAATTACAATCAGCAAAGACCTAATTTTCAAAACAAACCACCACAACAAACCGATGATAAAAAGCCGAATTTAGAAGATATGATGACGAAGCTAGTTGAAACTCAAATGCAGTTTTTCACATCTCAAAAACAAACCAATGAACAAAATGCTCAAGCATTTAGAAATCAACAAGCTTCTATTCAAAATCTGGAACAAGAAGTAAGTAACCTAGCAAGGTTAATAGGTGAAAGAAAACCGGGAAGTTTACCTAGTGATACAAATGCTAACCCCCGGAATGAAACAGCTAAAGCCATTATCACAAGAAGTGGTACAACACTTAAACCACCTGAAATACCTGTAACTTCTGATGAAGCTATTCCTACTCCACAAGAACCACAACCTGATCAAGATAAGGAAAAAGAACCGGTAGTTGAAAAGGTTAATGAAGATAACACAGTTAAGGCTAAACCTTATGTTAAACCATACCAACCACCACTTCCTTACCCGAGTAAAATGAAGAAAGAGAAACTTGAAGCCGAGCAATCCAAATTCTTGGATATGTTTAAACAGATAAATGTAAATCTTCCTTTCATTGATGTGATTTCAGGAATGCCTAGATATGCTAAATTCTTGAAAGATCTAATCTCAAATAGAAAGAAAATGGAAGAACTCTCGGCTGTTACTATGAATGCTAATTGTTCAGCAGTGCTGTTGAATAAGATACCAGAAAAATTATCTGATCCAGGAAGTTTCACAATTCCATGTTTTCTGGGTAGTCTTAGTTCAATAGAAGCATTTGCAGACTTAGGTGCTAGTATAAATCTAATGCCGTATTGCTAAACTAGACCTTGGAGAATTGAAACCAACCAGAATAAGCATACAACTAGCCGATAGATCAATAAAATATCCTAGAAGGATAATGGAGAACATGCTAGTTAAAGTTGGTACTTTAGTATTTCCAGTAGATTTTGTTGTTCTAGACATGGAAGAAGATTCTCAAGTTCCTCTCATATTAGGAAGACCATTCTTAAACACGGCTAAAGCAATGATAGACGTGTTCGGTAAGAAACTGACCCTAAGTATAGAGGATGAGAGTGTTACCTTTTCAGTTGATAGAGCAATGCAACAACCACAATCTGCAGATGATACATGTTATTATATTCAAACTATAGATGCACATGCAGAATTATTAGAAGAATTTCCAGAATTACAAGGAACAGGAGAATGTTCTTTAGGAGAAGGTAATGAACCAATTGATGAAGCTGAAATGTTAGCTACACTTATAACTAATGGATATGAACCAACAACAGAAGAAATTCAAATGCTAAAAGAAGAAGACAGATATCGATACAAATCATCGATAGAAGAACCTCCGAAATTAGAGTTAAAGCCACTTCCAAACCATTTGGAATACGCTTATTTACATGGTGAATCTGAATTACCTGTAATAATATCGTCTTCTCTTACTGAAAATGAGAAATCACAACTCATTTCTGTGTTGAAAGCTCATAAACCAGCCATTGCATGGAAGATTCATGATATTAAAGGAATAAGTCCTTCGTATTGCACACATAAAATCCTTATGGAAGAAGGTCATAAAACGTATGTGCAACGCCAACGAAGACTAAATCCTAACATGCAAGATGTAGTTAAGAAAGAGATTATTAAACTGCTAGATGCAGGTTTAATTTATCCAATTTCTGATAGTCCATGGGTAAGCCCAGTTCAATGCGTGCCTAAGAAGGGTGGCATGACTGTCATTACAAATGAGAAAAATGAGCTTATTCCTACTAGGACTATAACAGGATGGCGTGTATGTATTGATTATAGAAAATTAAATGACGCCACCAGAAAAGATCACTTTCTCTTACCTTTCATAGATCAAATGTTGGAAAGATTAGCCGGAAATAGTTACTATTGTTTCCTAGATGGATTTTCTGGATATTTTCAAATTCCAATAGCACCCGAGGACCAAGAGAAAACCACATTCACGTGCCCTTATGGTACTTTTGCTTACAAACGCATGCCATTTGGACTTTGCAACGCCCCAGCAACCTTTCAAAGGTGTATGATGGTGATTTTTCACGACATGATAGAAGAATGCATGGAAGTTTTCATGGATGACTTTTCAGTCTTCGGTGATACATTTGAATCATGTCTAGTTAATCTTGAACGAATGCTTATTAGATGCAAACAATCAAATCTAGTACTTAATTGGGAGAAATGCCATTTCATGGTTAAAGAAGGCATCGTTCTTGGACATAAAATTTCAAAAGAAGGAATTGAAGTAGATAGAGCTAAAGTAGATGTAATTGCTAAACTTCCACATCCCACCAATGTTAGAGGATTTAGGAGTTTTCTAGGGCATGCCGGTTTTTACCGACGTTTCATAAAAGATTTTTCTAATATTGCCACTCCTATGAATAAACTCCTAGAAAAGGATGCTCCATTCATCTTTTCAGATGAGTGTATCAAATCTTTTAATATTCTTAAAGAGAAACTCACTAATGCGCCGATCATGATAACACCAAATTGGAATCTACCATTTGAATTAATGTGCGATGCAAGTGATTTTGCAATGGGAGTCGTTTTAGGACAAAGGATTGAAAAACGATTTCAACCTATATATTATGCTAGTAAGACGTTACAAGGAGCACAAACGAACTATACAACTACTGAAAAAGAACTCCTTGCTATTGTCTTTGCTTTTGACAAATTTCGATCATATCTCGTTCTAGCAAAAACGGTGGTCTATACCGACCATTCTGCTCTTAGATACCTATTTTCGAAACAAGATGCTAAACCAAGATTAATCCGTTGGATCTTACTCTTACAAGAGTTTGATATTGAAATCCGAGATAAAAGAGGAGCAGAAAATCTCGCCGCTGATCATCTTTCTCGTCTTGAAAATCCCGAATTAGAAGTTCTAAATGAATCGGCCATACAAGACAACTTTCCTGATGAATATCTATTGAAGATAGATTATAATGAAATCCCATGGTTTGCAGACTATGCAAACTACTTAGTTTGTGGATTCCTTGAAAAAGGATTATCGTACCAAAGAAGAAAGAAATTCTTCAGTGATATAAAACACTATTTTTGGGAAGATCCACATCTGTTTAAAAGTTGTCCCGATGGAATAATACGCCGATGTGTATTTGGAGATGAAGCTAGTAAAATATTAAACCATTGTCACACAGGACCAACAGGAGGGCATTATGGGCCTCAACTAACAGCAAGAAAAGTTTATGATGCTGGATTCTATTGGCCTACAATTTACAAAGACGCACACCTTCTTTGCAAATCCTGTGATGCTTGTCAAAGGGCCGGAAAAATAAGTCAACGTGATGAAATGTCACAAAATGTCATCCAAGTATGTGAAGTATTTGACATTTGGGGTATTGACTTTATGGGTCCATTTCCAAAATCTCATAATAATCTCTATATACTCGTAGCCATTGATTATGTATCTAAATGGGCGGAAGCATAAGCTCTCCCAACTAACGATGCACTAGTTGTAGTCAACTTTTTAAAACGTCTTTTTGCAAGGTTTGGAACACCGAAAGCTTTAATAAGTGATCGGGGTACTCATTTCTGTAATAATCAACTTGAGAAAGTTCTTAAAAGATATGGAGTAACTCATAAAATCTCCACCGCATATCATCCACAAACAAGTGGACAAGTTGAAAATACCAACCGAGCTTTAAAACGTATTCTGGAGAAAACCGTAGGATCAAATCCGAAGGAATGGTCCATTAAATTGGAGGATGCACTCTGGGCTTTTAGAACAGCCTACAAAACTCCAATTGGAACCACACCTTTTAGACTTGTTTATGGAAAAGCATGTCATCTTCCAGTAGAAATTGAACACAAAGCATTTTGGGCTTTGAAGACATGTAATCTTGATTTACATGAAGCCGGACGTCTACGATTAAGTCAACTAAACGAATTAGAAGAATTAAGACATGAAGCATACGATAATTCGTTCATCTATAAGGAAAGAACGAAGAAATGGCATGATAAAAGAATCAGAAGTTCAAAAGAATTTAAGGAAGGAGACAGAGTTCTTCTTTTCAATTCACGATTCAAGCTATTTCCTGGAAAATTGAAATCAAGATGGTCTGGACCATTCATAGTCAAAAGAGTTTTTCCATACGGAACAGTAGAATTGATAAATTCAAATGGAATTGAATTTAAAGTTAATGGTCACAGAGTTAAACATTACATACATGGTCCAATGGAAGTCTACAACGAAGTTAATCACAATTTCGACACCACAGCTAACTAAGTGTGGGGAGAATCAAGTCTTTAAAGGATAATATGTATTTCTGTTAGAGTTAGATTGTCTGTTTTCGTGTAGTTATCGAAAATGGAACCAGAATGGTCTTTCCCTAGCAGACCCTAAAGAACTAGTCTTCTCCCCCCATTCTGAATTTTTTTTTTTTTTAGGTTTTTACAAAATGAAGACTGCCTGTGAACTAAACCATGGTCTAATGCTACACGCTTTGATCACTAAACGTAATAATGACACACTACCGAGTGAAATAGTATCAGTAATCAGAGAAAGAATGGACGGAGTTAGAAAAGAATCCAGATGCGAAGATAATAAGTTACAATTTGGTAAAGGAAAATCAAAATCCGCAGCGAAAAGAAGAGCACGACACCTAGAAAGATGTCACAAATGCGGAAAATGGTCACATGGAGGTAAATGTTCAAATAATCAAACCTATTCAAATACCGAATTTGTTACTTTATGCAGAGACGGACCGTTCATATGTTTAGAAGAAAAGACACTGAATGCTCGAGGTTACGCCTATGTAGCTATGGAAAACCAATTAAACCGACTATCTTATGAATGGGATAGATCATATAACTAAGAAATCTATTTCACAGGTAAGTCTGTACAGTTTTTATTTTTTTTTTTTTTATTTTTAACCTTTTGATAATAAACGCTAATTTGTTCGCTATAAAGTATTAAATTGGTATTGAATAAAATTAGGTTTGGCGACCAAAATTATTGATATCATTCAAAAATTTATTACATCACTGCGAAATTTAACGTTTATTCTTAAGGTATAAATATCTTTAATCAATCAACCCAAAATATTTCAAAAATTCATCATGAGTTAAATTAGGTCTTGGAACCGAAATTACTTTACCGAAAAGAGGGGCGCATATTTTTGATAATATTTGATTGATAAAAGTGGGATAAAAAGCCAAAAAGATTTTTAATTTTATTTTTACCATGTTTTTTAAAATTAATATATAAATCTTAAATTAATATTGTAAACTTTGTAAAAACAATATATTTAAAATTTTAAATATTTGAAAATTTAATATAAGTTTGGTGTGAATTTTTAATATTAATTTTAAATTTTATATTTAAGTTGTGTGAATTTAAAAACAAAAATTTACTTTATCTCATTAAGTTAAAAATATGATTTTTAAAATTCGTCGTAAGTTGAAGACTAGGTCTTTAAACCGAAATTGCTTTACCCGAGAGAGGGACGAGAATTTTTATTATCATTATTTTTAATCTTATTGAATTAAAGTATGCCAAAAACATAAAAAAAAAAACCCAAAAATCTTAGCTTTTAAAACAATCGCTACAAAAAGACAAATTTTAAAATTTTGTCGAGGGACGGACTAGGACATCGATCTGAAACGACCTCGTCCTAAATAACAAGGGAAACAAAATTTTAAAATTAATTACTTAATTGTTTTAATTAGTATAAGATATATATATAAAAAAAAAACAAACTCCGCGACTCGCGGAGTTTGAAGGGGAAATCTCCGCGAGTCGCGGGAGGACCGAAATACAGAAAAAAAAATAAAACGCAAAGAACAGCTCAGTCCAACCCACAACACAAAACACAGCAAAAAGACTGCGCGAAAAAACCCCAAAAACACCCCCAAAATCACAATTTTTAATCGTTAATCATCAAATCTTTTACTAAAATCATGTTGAGAAGGATGCTATCAAGGAATTACTCAAGAAAAACGGTAAATTTCTACACCTAAACACCATTTTATCCGAAAATTAGTGTTCTTGAGCAATTTTTTTTCCCCAATTTGATTTTGATGCTTTTTAGTGTAATTAGGCTTAAATTGTTTATGTATTATGCTTGTATAACCTAGATTGATGCTATTTAACATGATTAGAAGCCTTAAACTTCAAATTTTGAGTAATCTAGGGTTTGTGTTCTTGAGCAAATTTGGAGCTTTTTGATATAAACAGGTTATGGCCGATTTTTGTCATGAATTGATGCTAAATTAAGTAGTGTAACATGTTTAGGTAGTTAAATGGTCCAAACTTTGAGCCTAAACATGATTTTGAGAATTAAAGTGGACTTTTTCAAGTATAAAAATTCATGAACTTGATTTTTGAGAGATAATGCCATTTGAAACTTGTTTAATTGCTAGTAATGATTATTTTGACATGTTATTTGAGTTAAATGCTTATGAACTTGGCAAACATTTTCGTATATGCTTATTTGAAAAAGTGTAGATTTGATGAAAATATGAAAATGAGCTTAAGTTTGATATAAATTGATCATGTCATTGTAATTATTTTGATTGATGATTTTGCTGACACTAATGCATATTTGGATGCACAAAAATTGTGTTTGATGTGTTTTGCAGACTGAAAGGGGTGAATATTCATCCCAAGCTCGCAATGCTCCTGCTGAGAATGCGGAACAACAGGAGGTGGATAACTACTACAAGCAAGATATACCTCATCCAGTCATGACATTTTCTGATATGCACTTGGAAGATTTGCATCCGAACCTGAGATTTGACAGACTTTGGATAGATTATCCAAAGTATCAAAGGGGGTTGCATACTCTTCATTCTAAAGTTGTTGAGGTACCGAGGGTCATAGAATGGGGACCATTAGAAGCTGTAGAATTGGCCGGGCCAATTAGGGAATTACTTGTACAGAGGTATGGTAATTCTACTTTTAATGACTGGGTACGTTTATTCACCATGCGTAGACCTGTATATAAAGTATGGTGTGAAGTATTGTTGTGTAGTATAGAATTAAATGATCGGGTAGCTAGTTTAACCGATCGATCTTTTATTAGATTTTTGTTAGGAGGTTCGATGTGCCACATGTCTTTACTAGACATGGCTCAGGCTTTACGTATATATACGCCTGAGGAGTTAGCATCTGCCGATTGTAGAGGGTTGATACTAAATGGTAGAAAGATAGATGAAAATTTTGATACACACGGTGTATGGAGTCAAATGACAAGCCATCACCGATTCAAAGGGGGAAATTACTCTTATTTGGATATAGATAGAGGTGAATTAAGAGTGATTCATAGGTTTTTAGCTAATTCGATTACACAAAGAGGTAAGAACAAGGAAAAGGTAAATGAACAGGATTTGTTTTACCATATGTGTATTCGAGACCCACAAAGCGCTGTAAGTATACCTTATTGTGTGGGTTATTATTTATCAGCTATGGTTAGGGGGATGAGACCGCATAGCATAATAGGAGGTGGTATTTTTATTACTTTGATTGCTGAATATCTCGGTGTGAATATAAGTCGGGGGGGATTATTAGTCGAAGAACCAGAACCCCGCGATACTATAGGTTTAAATGTATACCATGGTGCGAAAGTTTTGAAGAGGCGAAATAACACCGCAGTACAATACCATGGTAGACATCCACAGGTTGAGAGAAACCAACAGCAAGGTAATGTAGGAGGGGGAAATGAGATGCAAGAAATGCAAAGGTTTATAGCTTCACAGGAGTACGAAAATGCTAGACAGAGAGCATTTGAAGATTGGCAAGTTCATCAAAACCAAATCATAGCTCATTGCCAACATATAGGTAGAAACTATATTCCTACACCAAAACCCATATTCCCTCCCTGGTCTATAGAGATGCAACCACCGTATCCTACGTATAACTCTGCCGAAGCATTCTATAGCACCTATGGTTATGCTTGGAACCCCTATTGGCACCAGTATCATCCCTAGTCTACTTAGTTTTATTTATTTTGTAATTTGTAATATTGATAGGTTTAATACTTATGTTAATATTGTAATAGTTTTTATAATTTTCTAACTTTTATTCTTAGATTTTAATAATTTTTGAATGTGGGGTAATATACCAAACTTCAAAAATATGTATATATGTTTGCAGTTTATCTTATGTACACAACAGGGTAAAACAACGCATTTTCAAAGACTGACATTAAGTTCAGCAAAAGCAACTAATTTTGACGACAAGATGCAAAATATATGTGAAATAACAACAAGACGGAATGAACAAATGATGTGCACCATTTATCATTCAGCAAACAAACGCCAATATATTTGGAAACTTTGGTAAAAATTTAATCATTTTCACACAAATCACCCTCAATAATTTAAATTGTTACTGATTTCTTGCAAATGAGGGCATTGCAAGATCTTAAGTGTGGGAAGGGGTTAAATTCTTTCGGATTTTAAAATTTTTACTTTATACACTTGGTTACCATTAAAAATACTAGTAAAGCAGTAGTTGTATTAGAATCTAGTGCTCTCTGATAATAAAGAACAGCCCTAGTCTTATATACTGACTACCCAATTCTAGTAAAATTTTTCAAAATTTTCAATTAAATGAACTCAAAATCATATTTATACATATTTATGAACGATAAAACTAGGTTTTAACACCGAAATTATTGTTACCTCAGAAAGGACATAAATTGAGAAACAAACCAAAATGTTAAAATTCATTTAAAATGGAATAGAGGACAATAAAAAGGAAAATAAAAGCCAAGTGTGGGAAAATTCTCTAAGTTATTCAAAACATATATCACATATTTTTGTACAAATAACTGAAAATACTTTTGCTTTGGACTAGACTAAACTATTTTACCCGATGAAAGAAAAGAAGAGATGGATCTACACGATGAATCAATTCCATCATTAAAAGGAAGTAAAGTCTTCCGAAAAAGACACGCGCTTCTTGATTAAGGTCAAGAAGTTGTCGTCCAGACCAGCTGTAGGTTGACGAAAAATCTAGAAAAGTCATCACTAAAATCAGCAGGAAATCCACAGACCTCAGCATTAAACAGGGTCGCCAAGTGGTCAGATTTATCCTAACCATGAGAACGATTTATCTCGTAAAATGGGGGGGCACCATGCAAATTAGCTGGATAAGACTAATGAATCAGATCCCCAGAAAGGATAATCTCCTTAAAGATTAAAAATCAGCTTTTAAGCCTGATATTACTCAATCCTTGAGATTGACCTTAAAGATTGAGAATTACAAACTCATGGAATTCAATGATATCTAAACTCGAGCTTGAACGAGAAAATATTTTGATCAAAATTACAAACCGATTTGTTTTCTGAAAACCCTATTTTTCAATGCGTTCATTACCATTGAACGTAAAATCCTAGGAATTCACCTGGAATTCATTAGGTCACCTGAACCAAATCGGGTGTCAACCGTAAGAACGGTGGTTGCATAGTGGTCAAAGACAGGACCTTGTGCCAGACCAAAAAATTATAAGGGTGAGCTTTACTATTGCTCCTACCAAGGATAGTAATTGTGTCCGACACGTTATAGACCATAATTAAAAGCATGTCAGGGGACATTGCCTTAACAGTTGCTTGTTCAACGCTTTCCTTTACAACCAGACGGTAGTTTACCGAAAGGTAATATACGGGACAAGTAAACTGGACGTGTTGCTTTCCAAATACAAGGTTAGCAAGTGGGTGACACAAAACCATAAGTTTTGAGCTAAAATTTTCAAATCTGAAACCCACCAAACCCACAAAAATATTTTGCAAACACCGGTAAAGGGTTATTCCGGAAAACTTATCTAGGGTAAAAACTAGATTTAATTTTTAAAAGATTAAATGTTTTCATAAAGATCCAATTTCCTTAATGGATCTAAATTTTTATAGTCATGTGGGACTGTAAACCATATCGTTACTACCATTGTTTATACCGCCGTATAGAAATCACTAATGTACAAAGTGTGAAGAATAAAGAAGTGATTCTAGTATTTCAAGACGATATTGCTTGAGGACAAGCAACGCTTAAGTGTGAGAATATTTGATAATGCTAAAAACGAACATATATTTCATAGCATTATTCCTCAAGAAAGACAATGTAGTGACCCGAACTTTTCCATGTTTATATATATTAATTGAGATTGATATTTACATGATTAAATGTTTCCAACATGTTAAGCAATCAAACTTGTTAAGACTTGATTAATTGAAATATGTTTCATATAGACAATTGACCACCCAAGTTGACCGGCGATTCACGAACGTTAAAACTTGTAAAAACAATATGACGATATATATATGGATATACATATGGTTAACATGAGATTATGATAAGTAAGTATCTCCATAAGTATATTAACAATGAGTTATATACATATAAACAAGACTACTAACTTAAGGATTTCGAAACGAGACATATATGTAACGATTATCGTTGTAACGACATTTAAATGTATATATATCATATTAAGATATATTAATATATCATAATATCATGATAATATAATAATTTAACATCTCATTAGATATAATAAACAATGGGTTAACAACATTAATTGAGATCGTTAACTTAAAGGTTTCAAAACAACACTTACATGTAACGACTAACGATGACTTAACGACTCAGTTAAAATGTATATACATGTAGTGTATTTAGATGTATTAAAATACTTTTGGAAGACTTCAAGACATATATCAAAACACTCATACTTAACGAAAATGGTTACAGTTACTTTCCCATTCTTTTCTTTCATCAAGAATTCTAGTCGTATTCTTACCCGTATTATACACAGCTTCAAAATGTACTTACTATGGGTATATACCAATAGGAACTAGCATGGGATTCCACTCTTGATTATGTCATGTATGACTAATCAATTTTAACTTCTACCATGAGCTAGTCAACTAACTAGAACTCCTTTTAACCCCACTCACCACTCACCAATTACCACTCATCATTCACTCCATTTCACTTCCAATTCTCTTTCTAATTCTCTCTCAACACACACGCACTATCATGAACGTATTTTTCCAGTAGTTAATCATCATCTTCATCAAAAATCACTTCAAGAATCAAGCTATAATCATCATAGGAAGAACACTTCAAGAACACTTCAAAAATCCCTTCAAGTTTACTAATTTACTTCCAAGCTTTCTAATCCATTCCAAGTAATCATCTAAGATCAAGAAACCTTTGTTATATACAGTAGGTTATCTTTCTTATTCAAGGTAATATTCATATTCAAACTTTGATTCAATTTATATAACTATAAACTATCTTAATTCGAGTAAAAATCTTACTTGAACTTGTTTTTGTGTCATGATCCTACTTCAAGAACTTTCAAGCCATCCAAGATCCTTTGAAGCTAGATCATTTCTTGTCACTTCCAGTAGGTTTACCTACTAAACTTGAGGTAGTAATGATGTTCATAACATCATTCGATTCATATATATAAAACTATCTTATTCGAAGGTTTAAACTCGTAATCACTAGAACATAGTTTAGTTAATTCTAAACTTGTTCGCAAACAAAAGTTAAACCTTCTAACTTGACTTTTAAAATTAACTAAACACATGTTCTATATCTATATGATATGCTAACTTAATGATTTAAAACCTGAAAACACGAAAAACACCGTAAAACCGGATTTACGCCGTCGTAGTAACACCGCGGGCTGTTTTGGGTTAGTTAATTAAAAACTATGATAAACTTTGATTTAAAAGTTGTTATTCTGAGAAAATTATTTTTATTATGAACATGAAACTATATCCAAAAATTATGGTTAAACTCAAAGTGGAAGTATGTTTTCTAAAATGGTCATCTAGACGTCGTTCTTTCGACTGAAATGACTACCTTTACAAAAATGACTTGTAACTTATTTTTCCTACTATAAACCTATACTTTTTATTTTAGATTCATAAAATAGAGTTCAATATGAAACCATAGCAATTTGATTCACTCAAAACAGATTTAAAATGAAGAAGTTATGGGTAAAACAAGATTGGATAATTTTTCTCATTTTAGCTACGTGAAAATTGATAACAAATCTATTCCAACCATAACTTAATCAACTTGTATTGTATATTATGTAATCTTGAGATACCATAGACACGTATACAATGTTTCGACCTATCATGTCGACACATCTATATATATTTCGGAACAACCATAGACACTCTATATGTGAATGTTGGAGTTAGCTATACAGGGCTGAGGTTGATTCCAAAATATATATAGTTTGAGTTGTGATCAATGCTGAGATACGTATACACTGGGTCGTGGATTGATTCAAGATAATATTTATCGATTTATTTCTGTACATCTAACTGTGGACAACTAGTTGTAGGTTACTAACGAGGACAGCTGACTTAATAAACTTAAAACATCAAAATATATTAAAAGTGTTGTAAATATATTTTGAACATACTTTGATATATATGTATATATTGTTATAGGTTCGTGAATCAACCAGTGGCCAAGTCTTACTTCCCGACGAAGTAAAAATCTGTGAAAGTGAGTTATAGTCCCACTTTTAAAATCTAATATTTTGGGATGAGAATACATGCAGGTTTTATAAATGATTTACAAAATAGACACAAGTACGTGAAACTACATTCTATGGTTGAATTATCAAAATCGAATATGCCCCTTTTTATTAAGTCTGGTAATCTAAGAATTAGGGAACAGACACCCTAATTGACGCGAATCCTAAAGATAGATCTATTGGGCCTAACAAATCCCATCCAAAGTACCGGATGCTTTAGTACTTCGAAATTTATATCATATCCGAAGGGTGTCCCGAAATGATGGGGATATTCTTATATATGCATCTTGTTAATGTTGGTTACCAGGTGTTCACCATATGAATGATTTTTATCTCTATGTATGGGATGTGTATTGAAATATGAAATCTTGTGGTCTATTGTTACGATTTGATATATATAGGTTAAACCTATAACTCACCAACATTTTTGTTGACGTTTAAAGCATGTTTATTCTCAGGTGAATATTAAGAGCTTCCGCTATTGCATACTAAAATAAGGACAAGATTTGGAGTCCATGTTTGTATGATATTATGTAAAAACTGCATTCAAGAAACTGATTTCGATGTAACATATTTGTATTGTAAACCATTATGTAATGGTCGTGTGTAAACAGGATATTTTAGATTATCATTATTTGATAATCTACATAAAGCTTTTTAAACCTTTATTTATGAAATAAAGGTTATGGTTTGTTTTAAAATGAATGCAGTCTTTGAAAAACGTCTCATATAGAGGTCAAAATCTCGCAACGAAATCAATTAATATGGAACGTTTTTAATCAATAAGAACGGGACATTTCAGTTGGTATCAGAGCGTTGGTCTTAGAGAACCAGAATTTTGCATTAGTGTGTCTTATCGAGTTTGTTAGGATGCATTAGTGAGTCTGGACTTCGACCGTGTTTACTTGAAAAATGATTGCTTAACAAATTTTGTTGGAAACTATATATTTTTAACATGTGTATATTATGTGATATATTAATCTCTTAACGCATATGATATTATGTGATAGATGTCTACCTCTAGAACAAGTCCCATTGACTCACCTAATAATAATGAAGAGTCAAATGTAAATTGGAATGATTCATGGACTGATTCACAAGTTCCCGAAGAGGAACCGGAAGAAGAGTCGGAACCGAAAGAAGAATCGGAACCGTAAGAAGAATCGGAACCGGATGAAGAAATAGAACCGGTGGGGGAAATAATAAAACGGTTAAGTAAAAGAAAATCCTCAACCAACCGACCAAGGTTAATTATGGTCAATGGTGTTTCCGCCAAGGAAGCAAAATATTGGGAGGATTACCAATTCTCCGATGAATCGGATTCCGACGAGAATTCCGATGATGTTATAGAAATTACCCCAACTGAATTTAAAAAGGCAAAAGAAAATAATAAGGGAAAGGGCATAAAAATAGAGAAATCTAATTCCAACCCCGATGAACATTATATGTATCGTCAACCCCCGAAGTCCTTAAGTTGTAACAATGACCCGGGAACCTCTAAACCACCAGGTTTTTCTAAACCAATGTGGAAAACGACGGCTCGTATTAGGGGAACATCATATATCCCTAGAAACTTGGCAAAACGAACCAAAACCGAAGAAGAAGAAACAAGCGAGTCGGAATAAGATAGTTGTATTCGTGTGGTGTAATATATGTAATATAGTATGCTTATGCTTTATGATATATGTAAAAATTGCTTGTATTAATAAGTATTTTTTTTATGAATCTAACTCTTGTCTATTTTACAGTATAAAAACACAAAATGGATAGACAACCTAATATTTTAAGAGACCTACCCGGAGACATGATTGATGAAATCTTGTCTAGAGTCGGTCAGAATTCTTCGGCACAACTATTTAAGGCGAGATCAGTTTGTAAGACATTCGAAGAACGTTCCAAGAATGCCTTGGTTTATAAAAGGCTTTCGTTCGAAAGATGGGGGATATCACATTGGGAAATCCATAAGTTACGATGTGTTTACTTTGACGCATATATTGTGGGGAACCCAAATGCTATTTTACGCAATGGGTTAAGAAATTATTTTGACTCAATATATCCGAATATTGGACTTCGTGATTTAGAAAAAGCGGCTAACATGCAACATAAAGAAGCATGTTATGCTTACGGATTAGTAATGTTCGCTTCTCACCAAAGTGAGAACAAGAACATCGGCCTACAACTATTAAACAAAACGTTCCCACAAGTGACGGAGTCGGTAATTGGGGTAAGAAATGAGGTTTTTAGATTGTTACGGGACTGTTGGACATTACGTAACCCTCGTCCCTTTGACGACGTTACAACACGCTGTCTTATCAACGGCCATAATGGTTATGTTCCACAAGACCAAGGATGGGAAGTAGTCCTAGTAAAACCAGAATGCATGACTTGTTTCTGGACGTATGAATTAAGTGTCTTTATTGCCTTTGCTGAACGACTTGTGTACTAGCTAGAATTATCTTCACAACTATCTTGTATCAAAGTTATTGTGTGCTATATTTCATGCTTTATGTAAAATAAGCGGTATTGTAAGTTTGTAAAATATTGTATAAAAGTTTGAACGCGAAATATTATTATAATCAGTTTTTCATATAGAATTGTAGTAGTTGAATTGTATATTAGCTACTAAGTATGAACTTAACGGGTAGCTACTACCCGAATTTAAACTTATAAAACGCTAATATGAAGAAAAAGCTTTTATAAATGAGTTCATATTATGCTACGAAATACTATTAACTACTCTTAATATTCTGTATGATTAACTTGTTCCATTTGACTATTTTGAAGGAAATGGCACCGACTACTCGACACACCGTGAATATGAATGAAGAGGAATTCCATACTTTTCTAGCTTCAAACATAGCTGCAGTACAGGCTGCGCTACATACCAACAATAACCTTGGATCTAGCAGTACAGGAAATCGTGTAGGATGCACCTATAAAGATTTCACTGCCTGCAAACCTTTGGAATTTGATGGAACCGAAGGACCGATCGGATTGAAACGGTGGACCGAGTAGGTTGAATCGGTGTTTGCCATAAGTAAGTGTACTGAAGAGGACAAAGTGAAGTACGCTACGCATACCTTCACAGGTTCTGCGTTAACATGGTGGAATACCTATCTAGAGCAAGTGGGACAAGACGATGCGTACGCACTACCGTGGTCAGCATTCAAGCACTTGATGAACGAGAAGTACCGTCCCAGAACCGAGGTCAATAAGCTCAAGACATAACTTAGAGGGTTACGAACCCAAGGATTTGATATTACCATGTACGAAAGACGATTCACAGAATTGTGCCTATTGTGTCCGGGAGCATTCGAAGATGAGGAAGAGAAGATCGACGCGTTTGTGAAAGGATTACCGGAAAGAATCCAAGAAGATATAAGTTCACACGAGCCCGCCTCCATACAACAGGCATGTAGAATGGCTCACAAACTAGTGAACCAGATTGAAGAAAGAATTAAAGAACAGACTACTGAAGAGGCCAATGTGAAGCAAGTCAAAAGAAAGTGGGAGGAAAACGGTGATAAGAATCACCAATACAACAATAACAGCAATTACAACAATAATCGCAACAATTATCCCAACAATCGCAACATCAATCGCAACAACAACAAACGGCCCAACAACAACAACAACAACAACAACAACAACAACTACAACAATCATCCCAACAACAATAATAACCGCAACAACAACAACAATCAGAAGCAGCTATGCCAAAGGTGTGAAAAGTATCACTCGGGGTTCTGCACCAAATTTTGCAACAAGTGTAAAAGAAATGGTCATAGCGCGGCGAAGTGTGAGGTCTACGGACCAGGGGTTAATAGAACGAAAGGAACAAATGGTGTCGGAACGAGTAATGGCGGAGCAAGTAGTGTCGGAGCAAGTTATGCCAATGTAGTTTGTTATAAATGTGGAAAACCGGGCCACATTATTAGAAATTGTCCGAACCAGGAGAACACGAATGGACAAGGTCGCGGAAGAGTTTTCAATATTAATGCGGCAGAGGCACAGGAAGACCCGGAGCTTGTTACGGGTACATTTCTTATTGACAATAAATCTGCTTACGTTTTATTTGATTCGGGTGCGGATAGAAGCTATATGAGTAGAGATTTTTGTGCTAAATTAAGTTGTCCATTGACGCCTTTGGATAGTAAATTTTTACTCGAATTAGCAAATGGTAAATTAATTTCAGCAGATAATATATGTCGGAATCGAGAAATTAAACTGGTTAGCAAAACATTTAAGATTGATATGATACCAGTAGAGTTAGGGAGTTTTGATGTGATAATCGGTATGGACTGGTTGAAAGAAGAGATCGTTTGTTACAAAAATGCAATTCGCATTATACGAGAAAAAGGAAAACCCTTAATGGTGTACGGAGAAAAGGGCAACACGAAGCTACATCTTATTAGTAATTTGAAGGCACAAAAACTAATAAGAAAAGGTTGCTATGCTGTTCTAGCACACGTCGAGAAAGTACAAACTGAAGAAAAGAGCATCAATGATGTTCCCGTCACAAAAGAATTTCCCGATGTATTTCCGAAAGAATTACCGGGATTACCCCCACATCGATCCGTTGAATTTCAAATAGATCTTGTACCAGGAGTTGAACCAATAGCTCGTGCTCCTTACAGACTCGCACCCAGCGAGATGAAAGAACTACAAAGCCAATTACAAGAACTTTTAGAGCATGGTTTCATTCGACCAAGCACATCACCCTGGGGAGCTCCTGTTTTGTTTGTCAAGAAGAAAGATGGTTCATTCAGGTTGTGTATCGACTACCGAGAGTTGAACAAACTTACCATCAAGAACCGCTACCCACTACCGAGAATCGACGACTTATTTGATCAACTACAAGGCTCGTCTGTTTATTCAAAGATTGACTTACGTTCCGGGTATCATCAAATGCGGGTGAAAGAAGATGATATTCCAAAGACTGCTTTCAGAACACGTTACGGTCATTACGAGTTTATGGTCATGCCGTTTGGTTTAACTAATGCACCAGCTGTGTTCATGGACCTTATGAACCGAGTGTGTGGACCATACCTTGACAAGTTTGTCATTGTTTTCATTGATGACATACTTATTTACTCAAAGAATGACCAAGAACACTGTGAACATTTGAGAAAGGTGTTAGAAGTATTGAAGAAGGAAGAATTGTACACTAAGTTTTCAAAGTGTGCATTTTAGTTGGAAGAAGTTCAATTCCTCGGTCACATAGTGAACAAAGAAGCTATTAAGGTGGATCCGGTAAAGATAGAAACTGTTGAAAAGTGGGAAACCCCGAAAACTCCGAAACACATACGCCAGTTTTTAGGACTAGCTGGTTACTACAGAAGGTTCATCCAAGACTTTTCCAGAATAGCAAAACCCTTGACTGCATTAACGCATAAAGGGAATAAATTTGAATGGAAGGATGAATAAGAGAAAGCGTTTCAGTTATTGAAGAAAAAGCTAACTACGGCACCTATATTGTCATTGCCTGAAGGGAATGATGATTTTGTGATTTATTGTGACGCATCAAAGCAAAGTCTCGGTTGTGTATTAATGCAACGAACGAAGGTGATTGCTTATGCGTCTTGACAATTGAAGATTCACGAGCAAAATTATACGACGCATGATTTGGAATTAGGCGCGGTTGTTTTTGCATTAAAGACTTGGAGGCACTACTTATATGGGGTCAAAAGTATTATATATACCGACCACAAAAGTCTTCAACACATATTTAATCAGAAACAACTGAATATGAGGCAGCGTAGGTGGATTGAATTGTTGAATGATTACGACTTTGAGATTCGTTACCACCCGGGGAAGGCAAATGTGGTAGCCGATGCCTTGAGCAGGAAGGACAGAGAACCCATTCGAGTAAAATCTATGAATATAATGATTCATAATAACCTTACTACTCAAATAAAGGAGGCGCAACAAGGAGTTTTAAAAGAAGGAAATTTAAAGGATGAAATACCCAAAGGATCGGAGCAGCATCTTAATATTCGGGAAGACGGAACCCGGTATAGGGCTGAAAGGATTTGGGTACCAAAATTTGGAGATATGAGAGAAATGGTACTTAGAGAAGCTCATAAAACCAGATACTCAATACATCCTGGAACGGGGAAGATGTACAAGGATCTCAAGAAACATTTTTGGTGGCCGGGTATGAAAGCCGATATTGCTAAATACGTAGGAGAATGTTTGACGTGTTCTAAGGTCAAAGCTAAGCATCAGAAACCATCAGGTCTACTTCAACAACCCGAAATCCCAGAATGGAAATGGGAAAACATTACCATGGATTTCATCACTAAATTGCCAAGGACTGCAAGTGGTTTTGATACTATTTGGGTAATAGTTGATCGTCTCACCAAATCAGCACACTTCCTGCCAATAAGAGAAGATGACAAGATGGAGAAGTTAGCACGACTGTATTTGAAAGAAGTCATCTCCAGACATGGAATACCAATCTCTATTATCTCTGATAGGGATGGCAGATTTATTTCAAGATTTTGGCAGACATTACAGCAAGCATTAGGAACTCGTCTAGACATGAGTACTGCCTATCATCCACAAACTGATGGGCAGAGCGAAAGAACGATACAAACGCTTGAAGACATGCTACGAGCATGTGTTATTGATTTCGGAAACAGTTGGGATCGACATCTACCGTTAGCGGAATTTTCCTACAACAACAGCTACCATTCAAGCATTGAGATGGTGCCGTTTGAAGCACTTTATGGTAGAAAGTGCAGGTCTCCGATTTGTTGGAGTGAAGTGAGGGATAGACAGATTACGGGTCCGTAGATTATACAAGAAACTACCGAGAAGATCATCCAAATTCAACAACGGTTGAAAACCGCCCAAAGTCGACAAAAGAGCTACGCTGACATTAAAAGAAAAGATATAGAATTTGAAATTGGAGAGATGGTCATGCTTAAAGTTGCACCTTGGAAAGGCGTTGTTCGATTTAGTAAACGGGGGAAATTAAATCCAAGGTATATTGGACCATTCAAGATTATTGATCGTGTCGGACCAGTAGCTTACCGACTTGAGTTACCTCAACAACTCGCGGCTGTACATAACACTTTCCACGTCTCGAATTTGAAGAAATGTTTTGCTAAAGAAGATCTCACTCTTCCGTTAGATGAAATCCAAATCAACGAAAAACTCCAATTCATCGAAGAACCCGTCGAAATAATGGATCGTGAGGTTAAAAGACTTAAGCAAAACAAGATACCAATTGTTAAGGTTCGATGGAATGCTCGTAGAGGACCTGAGTTCACTTGGGAGCGTGAAGATCAGATGAAGAAGAAATACCCGCATCTATTTCCAGAAGATTCGTCAACACCTTCAACAGCTTAAAATTTCGGAACGAAATTTATTTAACGTGTAGGTACTGTAGTGACCCGAACTTTTCCATGTTTATATATATTAATTGAGATTGATATTTACATGATTAAATGTTTCCAACATGTTAAGCAATCAAACTTGTTAAGACTTGATTAATTGAAATATGTTTCATATAGACAATTGACCACCCAAGTTGACCGGCTATTCACGAACGTTAAAACTTGTAAAAATGACATGACGATATATATATGAATATACATATGGTTAACATGAGATTATGATAAGTAAGTATCTCCATAAGTATATTAACAATGAGTTATATACATATAAACAAAACTACTAACTTAAGAATTTCGAAACGAGACATATATGTAACGATTATCGTTGTAACGACATTTAAATGTATATATATCATATTAAGATATATTAATATATCATAATATCATGATAATATAATAATTTAACATCTCATTAGATATAATAAACAATGGGTTAACAACATTAATTGAGATCGTTAACTTAAAGGTTTCAAAACAACACTTACATGTAACGACTAACGATGACTTAACGACTCAGTTAAAATGTATATACATGTAGTGTATTTAGATGTATTAAAATACTTTTGGAAGACTTCAAGACATATATCAAAACACTCATACTTAACGAAAATGGTTACAGTTACTTTCCCATTCTTTTCTTTCATCAAGAATTCTAGTCGTATTCTTACCCGTATTATACACAGCTTCAAAACGTACTTACTATGGGTATATACCAATAGGAACTAGCATGGGATTCCACTCTTGATTATGTCATGTATTACTAATCAATTTTAACTTCTACCATGAGCTAGTCAACTAACTAGAACTCCTTTTAACCCCACTCACCACTCACCAATTACCACTCATCATTCACTCCATTTCACTTCCAATTCTCTTTCTAATTCTCTCTCAACACACACACACACACACACACTATTATGAATGTATTTTTACAGTAGTTAATCATCATCTTCATCAAAAATCACTTCAAGAATCAAGCTATAATCATCATAGGAAGAACACTTCAAGAACACTTCAAAAATCCCTTCAAGTTTACTAATTTACTTCCAAGCTTTCTAATTCATTCCAAGTAATCATCTAAGATCAAGAAACCTTTGTTATATACAGTAGGTTATCTTTCTTATTCAAGGTAATATTCATATTCAAACTTTGATTCAATTTCTATAACTATAAACTATCTTAATTCGAGTAAAAATCTTACTTGAACTTGTTTTTGTGTCATGATCCTACTTCAAGAACTTTCAAGCCATCCAAGATCCTTTGAAGCTAGATCATTTCTTGTCACTTCCAGTAGGTTTACCTACTAAACTTGAGGTAGTAATGATGTTCATAACATCATTAGATTCATATATATAAAACTATCTTATTCGAAGGTTTAAACTCGTAATCACTAGAACATAGTTTAGTTAATTCTAAACTTGTTCGCAAACAAAAGTTAAACCTTCTAACTTGACTTTTAAAATTAACTAAACACATGTTCTATATCTATATGATATGCTAACTTAATGATTTAAAACCCGGAAACACGAAAAACACCGTAAAACCGGATTTACGCCGTCGTAGTAACACGGCGGGCTGTTTTGGGTTAGTTAATTAAAAACTATGATAAACTTTGATTTAAAAGTTGTTATTCTGAGAAAATAATTTTTATTATGAACATGAAACTATATCCAAAAATTATGGTTAAACTCAAAGTGGAAGTATGTTTTCTAAAATGGTCATCTAGACGTCGTTCTTTCGACTGAAATGACTACCTTTACAAAAACGACTTGTAACTTATTTTTCCGACTATAAACCTATACTTTTTCTGTTTAGATTCATAAAATAGAGTTGATTATGAAACCATAGCAATTTGATTCACTCAAAACGGATTTAAAATGAAGAAGTTATGGGTAAAACAAGATTGGATAATTTTTCTCATTTTAGCTACGTGAAAATTGGTAACAAATCTATTCCAACCATAACTTAATCAACTTGTATTGTATATTATGTAATCTTGAGATACCATAGACACGTATACAATGTTTCGACCTATCATGTCGACACATCTATATATATTTCGGAACAACCATAGACACTCTATATGTGAATGTTGGAGTTAGCTATACAGGGTTGAGGTTGATTCCAAAATATATATAGTTTGAGTTGTGATCAATACTGAGATACATATACACTGGGTCGTGGATTGATTCAAGATAATATTTATCGATTTATTTCTGTACATCTAACTGTGGACAACTAGTTGTAGGTTACTAACGAGGACAGCTGACTTAATAAACTTAAAACATCAAAATATATTAAAAGTGTTGTAAATATATTTTGAACATACTTTGATATATATGTATATATTGTTATAGGTTCGTGAATCAACCAGTGGCCAAGTCTTACTTCCCGACGAAGTAAAAATCTGTGAAAGTGAGTTATAGTCCCACTTTTAAAATCTAATATTTTGGGATGAGAATACATGCAGGTTTTATAAATGATTTACAAAATAGACACAAGTACGTGAAACTACATTCTATGGTTGAATTATCGAAATCGAATATGCCCCTTTTTATTAAGTCTGGTAATCTAAGAATTAGGGAACAGACACCCTAATTGACGCGAATCCTAAAGATAGATCTATTGGGCCTAACAAACCCCATCCAAAGTACCGGATGCTTTAGTACTTCGAAATTTATATCATATCCGAAGGGTGTCCCGGAATGATGGGGATATTCTTATATATGCATCTTGTTAATGTCGGTTACCAGGTGTTCACCATATGAATGATTTTTATCTCTATGTATGGGATGTGTATTGAAATATGAAATCTTGTGGTCTATTGTTACGATTTGATATATATAGGTTAAACCTATAACTCACCAACATTTTTGTTGACGTTTAAAGCATGTTTATTCTCAGGTGAATATTAAGAGCTTCCGCTGTTGCATACTAAAATAAGGACAAGATTTGGAGTCCATGTTTGTATGATATTGTGTAAAAACTGCATTCAAGAAACTGATTTCGATGTAACATATTTGTATTGTAAACCATTATGTAATGGTCGTGTGTAAACAGGATATTTTAGATTATCATTATTTGATAATCTACATAAAGCTTTTTAAACCTTTATTTATGAAATAAAGGTTATGGTTTGTTTTAAAATGAATGCAATCTTTGAAAAACGTCTCATATAGAGGTCAAAACCTCGCAACGAAATCAATTAATATGGAACGTTTTTAATCAATAAGAACGGGACATTTCAGACAAGCTTTTAGTTGCAATTGTTCTATTTACAATTGATATTCGTTTAAATAATAAAAGGTGAAGACAAAAGACAGATTCGACGAATTGAAGACGCAAACGACCAAAAAGCTCAAAAGTACAAAATACAATCAAAGAGGTTCCAATTATTGATAAGAAACGTCTCGAAATTACAAGAGTACAAGATTCAAAACGCAAAGTACAAGATATTAAATTGTACGCAAGGACGTTCGAAAATCCGGAACCGGGACATGAGTCAACTCTCAACGCTCGACGCAACAGACTAAAAATTACAAGTCAACTATGCACATAAATATAATATAATATTTAAATAATTCTTATAATTATTTAATATATTATATTTATTTATAAATCCGTCGGTAAACAAAGAGCCAAACTTGTGTGAGCTGTAAAAGCAAACTCCGCTACTCGCGGAGTTTGAAGGCAAAAAATGCCGCGAGTCCCGGAGCCCCAAATTCTGAAACTCCCTATAAAGCTCGCGCATTCTGATCGTAAAAATCATCCTTTTTCTTCTTCTCTCATAATACGTAAATATTTATATTTATATTTATATTTTAATTTTAATTTTAATTTTAATTATAATTCTAATTCTAATAATAAGGGTATGTTAGCGAATATTGTAAGGGTGTAAGTCGAAATTCTGTCCGTGTAACGCTACGCTATTTTTAATCATTGTAAGTTATGTTCAACCTTTTTATATTAATGTCTCGTAGCTAAGTTATTATTAAGCTTATTTAATCCGAAGTAATCATGATGTTGGGTTAATTACTAAAATTGGGTAATTGGGCTTTGTACCATAATTGGAGTTTGGACAAAAGAACGACACTTGTGGAAATTAGACTATGGGCTATTAATGGGTTTTATATTAACTAAACAATACCTTGTTAATTTAATATACAAACTTATAATTCGACGTATTTATATATAACCACATACGCTTGACTGGGTACGGTGGGCGGGATATCTATAAATACCAATAATTATTCATTTTACCGGATACGGAACTGGATTAATAGTTAATAGACTTGTTGAAACAGGGGTGAATTACATTCAAGGGTAATTGGTGTAATTGTTAACAAAGTAGTAAAACCTTGGTTTACACGCAGTCGATAACCTGGTGTATTCATTAAACAAAGTATTAAAACCTTGTTACAATTCGAATCCCCAATTAGTTGGAATATTTGACTTCGGGAATAAGAATAATTTGACGAAGGCTTTCGCTCTTTATATTTATGACTGATGGACTATTATGGACAAATCCGTATGGACATATTAAATAATCCAGGACAAAGGACAATTAACCCATGGGCATAAAACTAAAATTAACACGTCAAACATCATGATTACGGAAGTTTAAATAAGCATAATTCTTTTATTTCATATTTAATTTCCTTTATTTTATATTTAATTGCACTTCTAATTATCGCATTTTTATTGTTATTTTATTTAATTGCACTTTTAATTATCGTACTTTTTAATTATCGCAAGTTTATTTTATCGCATTTTTATTATTCGCAATTTCATTATCGTTATTTACTTTACGCTTTAATTTAAGTCTTGTATTTATATTTATTATTTTACATTTGGTTTTAACTGCGATTAAAGTTTTAAAATCGACAAACCGGTCACTAAACGGTAAAAACCCCCCTTTATAATAATAATATTACTTATATATATATATTTGTATTTTTATAAAAGTAAACTAATATAGCGTTAAGCTTTGTTTAAAAAGATTCCCTGTGGAACGAACCGGACTTACTAAAAACTACACTACTGTACGATTAGGTACACTGCCTATAAGTGTTGTAGCAAGGTTTAAGTATATCCATTCTCTAAATAAATAAATATCTTGTGTAAAATTGTATCGTATTTAATAGTATTTCCTGTAAAAATATAAGCTATTTTATATACTACTCTGCTAAAACATCAATATACATTTTTCATACAAATATAAACGTATTCAGTTATAGATCGTTTTCGAATTGTATATGATTTGTTTTTGTGATTCTAAATTCGTACCAATCTGTATCTAATCACTTGAACAACTCCAAGACTTTGATAGCAATCACAATCAACCTTTTATATTTTTTATTTTGTTTGCTGTCCTTGGGAATATTTTCTGTCGATCAAATTGACAATATAATAAACGAATTACTCGATGGTTTTAATTAACACATTCAGTTTCTCTCATTATCACTATCACCTATATCCTTATAAGCTCCAAAATTGTCGATATTTTTTTTATATATGAAGAACAGGCCGACTGCCCTATTCGTGGTGAAATTTTTGAAAAACTCGAATTCGATTTTAATTCCAAAATCTGTAAATGCTGGATTGTCAGGAATCATTTAGGTAAACAATCTCTAAAATTTTAACTTCAAATTTCTTTTAACGAATCCTAATTATCGAGTCAAAATTGTGGTTCAAAAGTCAAACGATTGTGTTCATTCAAAATTTAGGATTCGTGTTAATGTTTTGAGTTCAATTGATCATGGAGAAAGTTTATAGGAACGTTTTCCTACCTATTTCATGTTTTAACTTTAGTCTAAAACTTTCTAGATTATTGAATTTGATTTTGAGTTAGAATTGTGTTCTTCAAAACTGGTTCAGCGTATTTGTTTTTTTTTTTTACTAATTTAATTCACCTTATAAGGGCTCTCTGTATATATTTTAGATTCTAATACTAAAGATTTAATTAATTTTAAACATGGAAAACCGATTGGATTTGGGTTATGGTCGACTGGTTATAGAGGTAGGAGAAGACAAATAACAGAAACAAAAACATGGGTTTAATATAATTGGCGTTCAATATAAATTAGTAAAAACACAGCAGCGAAATGGTTAAGGGTTACTACGGGTGAACGAGAGGTCTCGGGTTCGATCTCCGTCACTGACAAATTCTTTTTGAAGAAAGCTTTTAATGGTATACAACTATACACTATTAATTTATTTTTATTATTAGTATTATTAATAATTATGATTGTTATTATTATTGTTATGAATATAGTTATTATTGTAATTGATTATTATTGTTATCATTAGTATTATTATTAATAGATATTAATGTTATTATTAAGTATTATGAATATCATTATTATTATTATCGTAATTATAAAAATAACATAGACTATTATTAATATTGGTACTTAGTATCAAATTATAATAATAATAATAATAATAATAATAATAATAATAATAATAATAATAATAATAATAATAATAATTATTATTATTATTATTATTATTATTATTATTATTATTATTATTATTAATAACATAAGTATTATTAATAACATTATCATTATTTTTATTGATATAATTATCATTGTCATTAAATTAATTAGTAATATTATCAATATTGTTATTATTAGTGTTATAATTATTATTATTATTATTATAGGTAAAAATATAAAAATCATTATCAATTATATTATTAAAAGTATTAATAACATTATTTTCATTAGTAATCTTATCATTTTTGTATTAATATCAACATTTAGATTATGGTTATGGTTATAATACAAATTATTATGATTTTTATAAATATTAGTATTAGTACCTTTCTATAAATAATAGAATTGTAAATATTAAAATAAGTATTATTATTAATATTATCACGAGCAACATTATTACTATATAATTATTCAAACTATTAATCTAACTAGTAATAGCAGCAAAAGTTTCATTTTTTATAAATAAAATTATTATCAATATTATTATTATTATTATTATTGTTATTAGTATTATCATTAACAAACAAAAGATATTTATAAAGTAAATATAGATATATAAATATATATATATACATATATATTTAATACAAAACTTAACTATATATATATATATATATATATATATATATATATATATATATATATATATATATATATATATATATATATATATATATATATATATATATATATATATATATATAAATTTATTCGATTACGATTATGTGTGTTAATATATATATAAATGATATAGGTTCGTGAATCTGAGGCCAACCCTACTTTTGTGCAATGTCGCCATATGTATTTTTACTACAAAATACAGTTTGGTGAGTTCATTTGATTCCCTTTTACTCTTTACATTTTTGGGACTGAGAATACATGCGATGTTTTTATAACTGTTTCCTAAATGCTTTTGAGATATATTTTTGAACTGAGAATACATGAACTGCTTTTATAAATGATTGACGAAATAGACACAAATATTCAAAACTACATTCTATGATAGAATTATTTGGATTCAGAGGTTCGATTTAGTAGTTAACGGAGAGAGGATTTTGCATTGCGTACGCATTAGCTCCCGTTTTAACTACCATCGGCGGGATGATTTTGCATTGCACGCACGCACTAGCCCCCAATGTATTGTATTGTATTGTATTATAGTCGACTTTGTAGTTGGTAATGGAGGGATGATTTTGCATTGCGTACGCATTAGCCCCCGTTTCAGCTACCCTCGGAGGGATGATTTTGCATTGCGTACGCATTAGCCCCCGTTGTAAGAATTATATGTATTAACTACCACGGTGAGATGGTTTTGTCATTGCACTACGCATTAGCTACCGTTGGTGAGTTGTTTGAAAGGTTCCGATGTTCTTCATATGAATGATTTTCCAGCAGTGAGCAGACCTTCACAGATTGTTTTCAAAATATGAGTATCTTGTGGTCTATTAAAATTATGGAAATGATTGATTACGATAAACCTATGAACTCACCAACCTTTTGGTTGACACTTTAGAGCATGTTTATTCTCAGGTATGAAACAAATCTTCCGCTGTGCATTTGCTCATTTTAGAGACATTACTTGGAGTCATTCATGGCATATTTCAAAAGATGTTGCATTCAAGTCGTTGAGTTCAATAGAGATTATTATTAAGTAATGACAGATTAGGTCATTTATAGTTTGATATTATGAAATGGTATGCATGTCTGTCAACTTTCGTTGTAAAGAAAGATCTTTTAAAAACGAATGCAATGTTTGTAAAATGTATCATATAGAGGTCAAGTACCTCGCGATGTAACCAAATGTAATGTATTCGTCCAGATGGATTAGGACGGGTCATGTCATAATTAAGGTAAAAATTCCAGATCTTATCAATGATATGGTACAGATCAAGCATCGAGGCAATGTCACGAGGGTCAAAATTTTGGAGGATCCTAATGATTTGTTTCTCGTTAACCTGGATGAAGATGATGATGATTCAAGTAAATGGGTTTCGAACAGTTATTCTTCTGATGATTACAATTCAGATGGGGATGGACCTCAGTTTCATTCACAACAAACTGACAAAAGGCCAAGTGATGCAACTCGGAAAAAGTCACCGGAGCCGGAGAATTCGAAAAATCCGACCAGCCTAGGTAACATCAAATCAAAGGAACGTGGCTCGAGACATGTGGAAACAAAAAAATCTTTTTCGGTAGTCGAGGAGTCGGCAAATCCAATTGTAAACCCTAATTATGAAGTAGATGGTCCCAAGGCACGTGATTTTAATGCTAACTGTAACTTGACCAATGAAAAGTCAATTTACCAAGAGAAGGGTATCTTTGGGCTGAAAGATGGGCCTAATACAAGGGTTGAGGTGAGGGGACGTAGAATCTGTTATTGGGCCTGATATTAGACCTGAAAATGGGCCTATCAACATACCTTTATTTGGTCTTAGCAGGGAAGAGTGTTTAGATAACTTATTGGATGCTGAAATCGAACAAGTTACAGCAAAGCAACAAATTAATTCCAACACATCTGCAGATAAGGCATCTGCTGCACCAATTCCTATTTCTTCCAGTCAGCCATCTTCAGATAGTTCAACAGATGGAAAGTGTCATCCAGAATCATGTACGCGAAGAAATGGGCTCGCAAAATTCACAATTGTAAAATCAAAAAGAGAAGAATTCAGTCCACGCGGAAATTGATTTTGTCAAGGAATTCGAGTGATTTGTCAGTGGCAGGAACTAGGGATTCAAAAGACACCTCAATAGACGAATCAGACTTCAAAAAGAAGATTGGGATTCGAGCTGTTGGCGAATGGCAGCTTCAAAGTAAGTCACTTTTCGTGAGTTTTCTCGTTTTCTTACAGTTATAGATGAAGACAATGTCTATTAATGTTCGAGGCTTCAAGCAATTTGGGAAGGTTAATTGGTTTCGTAAGATTAGAGTTAGTGAAAACCCTGAAATAGTAGCTATTCAAGAATCGAAAAGCGGAGAGGTAGACGAGCTTTGGGTAGTACAGATTTGGGGTAACTCAAACTTTAGGTTTATTCAAAAATCGGTCCAGGGTAGATCGGGGGGGGGGGGGTTGTTAATGATTTAGGACCCGTTTATTTTTGATGTTTCTGAAGCAGTTGAGGGCAATTTCTTTTTGGCAATAAGAGGTCGGTGGAGAGATAAACTCAACGATACATGATGTGTAATTTATACTCTAAAAATAACTAGTAAATACTACCCAATAATTATCACACAATACATGCAAATAATCCCGATCGTGCAGTAATTAATAAGTAATGTTGACTAGTTCGTCCACAGAGAGCAGTTTTATCAGAAACTTTAACTTGTAATTATTCTAGTAAAAATGGGGTTGTTTTGTTTAGGAAATAAACGCGTAATAAAATTAAATTAAATCAATAAAGACAAAGGTATCCACTTAGAATCAATTCCCTCGGATCAGGATTGTTATTAAGTTCATTTTAAACAATTATAATGGTGGTAACACTGTAATTATCTCTCGATTCTTACAGATTATCAATTAAAACCTCAGCTCAACTCTCGTTGATCCTAATTCTCTAATCTAGTTACCAAAGTATTGATCAATATATTAATCTAGCTTGAATTGGTTAAGTCTCCCTAACAATTCCACAATTATCAAGATTTCTCACAGTTTAATTACTAATCAATTAATTATACCGGTCTCCCTTATATAATTAACCAAAGGACAAAGCTATTCACGTTCAATAACCTAGTAAAGATCACCACTTATTCAACTCTTGTTGAATAGTTAACAATCTCCGCAACTTCAACTAATTGATTAATCTTAATAACAGTCATTCTTAGCCAAACAACATATGAATAATAAGATCTAACTGTTTAAATCATAAAGATAGCAATCCTTCATCTTAGTTCAATCATCTAAGTAGATACAACTAATTTAGCTACTCATATTAAAGCAAAGAACAAAAAAGAATGAAAGATAAACAATTGAATTCATTAAATTAAATGTAAATAAAAGTAATAGCAAGATTAACACTAACCAAAATTGTTGCAATAATGTAAAGACAATGAAAAGTTGATAGAAAAGCTATGAAATTCGTAACCTAGCTGCTGGAACACCAAAATTCGTAAATAAAAACTGATTACCCTAAAAAGGGTTAAAAATGCGTATTTATACTAAAACAAAAACTGAAGTCGGCCAGCATGTCTCGCGGCCGCATTAAGCTAATCGCGACTCGAGTTTTCACATAAATCGCGACTGCATTGGAGTGTGTTGCAAGCACGAGATTTCACTCTTCAAATTTCTGAACTTCTGTTAACTTATTGCGAATGCAAGAATTAAATCACGATCAAACACCAAAATCGCGACCGCATTGAAGGGAATTGCGGCCGCGAGATGCCCAATTTCGAACAGTATTTTTCTGCTTAAATTTTACAATTTAACACTTCGTTTCGACTTTCGAATTCTTATTGAAAACACTCAAACTTTTACCCAAATATCTCCCAAAACTATCTAACTCTTCGAACGATCTCATAGGAACATAATAACTCAAACTTCAATAATTCTTTCACCATTTCTTCACTTTATATCCAAAAACTCAATAAAAACTAACCGATATTGCGAGTAAAAATATGTATAAACGAGGCAATATCAAAATCCCTCACACTTGAACTTTGCTTGTCCTCAAGTAAGTCTATCTTCAAATAATATCAACTCTAACAAAGATAAACATACTCGAACAAATCTTCAATAATAATAGAATCAAAAAATACCGATATCGTCTTCAAAAATCATTAACTCCATATTATGTAGTCTTCAACAAAACAAGCGCAAGGTTCAAGCCTTTAATCAAATACCATCAAAATCGACCACAATTTAAACCTAAGTCATTCGCCAAGGAGTCCATCATGTATAAAGTGTATGCCTCCAAAAAGTATGCTCCTCTAATCAACCCGCAATGGTTATCCCTCTTTCACCTCCATGCCCCCATAACACCAATAATCGTCAATTCCAAATATAATAGTCAATTCCAAATTCGGGTTAAGATGGGTGTGCCAAAGCTATGGGACTGGTTATCCCTATATTTATTGCAACCCGGGTTCAGGATGACCGACACTCATCAAGCTTTCTATCACAACTCTATGGTTTCTCTCATAGTAGGGTGAAAGCATTGATGGAGGTTCGTGAAATTAGGGCCCCACGTGGCTAAATAAGAGTTCCATCAATTCCATAATTTGGCGGATTTGAATTCCTTGATGAGCAGTTGTGAGCCACTCTGGAGTGTTAAAAATAAAACCTTCAACACCTGGCTAGGAAGACTTTACTTCCTAAGAAGAATCAAACTTAACTTGGGAGACTTTACTCCCAAGCTTGGAACGCAATAAGACTTGCAAGACTTTACTTACAAGTTTCGGAAGACTTTACTTCCTAGGAACAACATGAGAGGACTCGATTCTCCCGGAAGTGTTTAAACACTTGGTTAATTTTATTTAAGGTCCTTGGACCCCACTTCCTACGCATCTAACTTTTATGTTAGTTTTAAGAAAATGTAGGATGCATATACTACATTTCCAAATTTTAAAAGGTTTACCATGGCTTTTGACCATGGCGTGTGTTGTCTAAGCAACACTAGCACGAAGCCATTGCTCTTCATCAAGAAGACAGCTGATAATGCTAAAAACGAACATATATTTCATAGCATTATTCCTCAAGAAAGACAAGCTTTTAGTTGCAATTGTCCTATTTACAAGTGATATTCGTTTAAATAATAAAAGGTGAAGACAAAAGACAGATTCGACGAATTGAAGACGCAAACGACCAAAAAGCTCAAAAGTACAAAATACAATAAAAGAGGTTCCAATTATTAATAAGAAACGTCTCAAAATTACAAGAGTACAAGATTCAAAATGCAAAGTACAAGATATTAAATTGTACGCAAGGACTTTCGAAAATCCGGAACCGGGACCAGAGTCAACTCTCAACGCTCGACGCAACGGACTAAAAATTACAAGTCAACTATGCACATAAATATAATATAATATTTAAATAATTCTTATAATTATTTATATATTATATAATATATTATAAACCGTCGGCAAGCTAGGAGCCAAGGCTGGGTGAGCTGTAAAAACAAACTCCGCGAATCGCTGAGTTTGAAGAAGAAATGGGCCGCGACTCGCGGAGCCCCAAAATATGAAACTGCCTATAAAAGCTCGCGCATTCTGATCGTAAAAATCACCTTTTTCCTTCTTCATCATACGTAAATTATATATATATATATATATATATATATATATATATATATATATATATATATATATATATATATATATATATATATATATATTTTAATTTTAATTTTAATTTTAATTTCTAATAATAAGGGTATGTTAGCGAATGTTGTAAGGGTGTAAGTCAAAATTCTGTCCGTGTAACGCTACGCTATTTTTAATCATTGTAAGTTATGTTCAACCTTTTTAATTTAACGTCTCGTAGCTAAGTTATTATTATGCTTATTTAATACCGAAGTAATCATGATGTTGGGCTAAAAATATTAAAATTGGGTAATTGGGCTTTGTACCATAATTGGGGTTTGGATAAAAGAACGACACTTGCGGAAATTAGACTATGGGCTATTAATGGGTTTTATATTAACTAAACAATACCTTGTTAATTTAATATACAAACTTATAATTTGACGTATTTATATATAACCACATACGCTTGACTGGGTACGGTGGGCGGGATATCTATAAATACCAATAATTATTCATTTTACCGGACACGGAACTGGATTAATAGTTAATAGACTTGTTGAAACAGGGGTGAATTACATTCAAGGGTAATTGGTGTAATTGTTAACAAAGTAGTAAAACCTTGGTTTACACGCAGTCGATAACCTGGTGTATTCATTAAACAAAGTATTAAAACCTTGTTACAATTTGAATCCCCAATTAGTTAGAATATTTGACTTCGGGAATGTGGTTGCAAGTAAGATAGTAAATGACTGTTGAATCAGATTCGAAGAATGTACAGTGTAACTTATTAATGCGAAATCTAAATATTCCTCGGGTATTACCTACCCGTTAAAATATTTTCACCATTAACAGTTTGTACAATAAAAATTTTAATTACAATCTTTATGAAAACATATATACATATATATTTTCTTCAGATGTATTCATGGATTTAATGAGTTAATATAATATTAAACTCATTTTCTTTTCGGTTGGAACTAGAATCAATAATCTCTAAAACTTTAGAGATTACATATTCATCATGTCGAACGAAGATAAATGAGGTAGAACGATATGTAGAACGAAGATCATACTCAAAGTAAAGATGATGATATTGAAGCATGGATTGTTGCTGGTACAGGTGCTGTTATTGATGGTACTGCTGGTGCCGGTGATGTTGCTGAAGCTGGTACATTTTGCACCACATTCTCCGAATTGATTATTCGAGCGCGAAGTTCGTTGACTTATTACTCCAGGATGATTGTCGATCGGAACGAGCGGATGAATAAGGTTCAGAATTGTGGATAGAATATACTCTTGTCGAGTTACCCTGGAAATGAGACTGAAAATGATGTCTCGAACAGGTTCGCCGGTAAACGCTTCAGGTTCATTGTCAAGAGGTGAATTCGGTTGGTGGGAGGAATTGCCTTCTGCGCGTTTCCATTAATTAAGTCGACTACGAACCCATCAAATGAATTGATAATGGCTGATTGGTTGATTCATGCTGATGACGCTGTTTTTGGAGTTTAGGTGAACACCTATGTCGGAATAGCTGTCGGAATAACTATCGGAATAGCTATCGGAATCTGAGGGACTCGAACTAGCTGTAAGATTCATCTCGTACGATCAGATGAAAGATTTTCGATAAGAAATAAGTTATAGTATGTAGATTAGTACCCTGCAATACATAATTTACATATGCATATATAATACTAAAATCCCATAAGTTACGGAGGAATCTACGGGAGTTGTCAGGCAAAGTTACAGTAACAGATATGCTAAGATATGAAGTAGCAGATACGCTAAGATATGAATTTTTGTCTATACACTATTCATGCAGTCAATGCAGTAAAACGTGTCTAGACTAAGAATGATAAGCAAGTGATTCTCTAAGAATGATAAGCAGGTAATCTTTGACACAAAATGATAAGCAAAACTTTTGACATACAGACACGGTCGAAGTCCAGACTCACTAATGCATCATAACGACTTATCAGTTAGATACACTAATGCAGACATGGTTCGCTAAGACCTCTGCTCTGATACCAACTGAAAGGACCCGTCCTAATCCATCCGGACAAAGTCCATATCGATTACAAACGATTCACAACAGTTGATTACATTGCGAGGTAATTGACCTCTATATGATAAATTTTACAAACATTGCATTCGTTTTTAAAAGACAAACTTTCGTTACATCGACAGTTGACAGGCATGTAAAGCATTTCATAATATATCCAAATATAATTGACTTAATAATAATCTTGATGAACTCAACGACTCGAATGCAACATCTTTTGAAATATGTCATGAATGACTCCAAGTAATATCTCTAATATGAGTAAATGCACAGCGGAAGATTTCTTTCGTACCTGAGAATAAACATGCTTTAAAGTGTCAACTAAAAGGTTGGTGAGTTCATTAGTTTATTATAAAGAATCATTTCATAATTTTAATAGACCACAAGATTTCATACTTCCATTTCTCATAATCATACGTCCCATGCATAGAGACAAAAATATCATTCATATGGATTGAACACCTGGTAACCGACATTCACAATATGCATATAAGAATATCCCCATCATTCCGGGATCCTCCTTCGGACATGATATAAATTTCGAAGTACTAAAGCATCCGGTACTTTGGATGGGGCTTGTTGGGCCCGATAGATCTATCTTTAGAGTTCGCGTCAATTAGGGTGTCTGTTTCCTAATTCTTAGATTACCAGACTTAATAAAAAGGGGCATATTCGATTTCGATGATTCAACCATATAATGTAGTTTCAATTACTTGTGTCTATTTCGTAAAACATTTATAAAAGCAGCGCATGTATTCTCAGTCCCAAATAATATATATTGCAAAAGCATTTAAAAAGGGAGCAAATGAAACTCACGCATATAAATATTGTAAAACAGTTAATAAAGCATTTGCATGTATTCTCAGCCCCAAAAATGTAAAGAGTAAAAGGGAGCAAATGAACTCACACATATAAATATTGTAAAACAGTTAATAAAGCATTTGCATGTATTCTCAGCCCAAAAATGTATATAAAAAGGGAATAATGAACTCACCTCATGTATTTTGTAGTAAAAATACATATAACGACATTTAACAAATGTAGGGTTGGCCTCGGATTCACGAACCTATAACATTTGTATATTCATTAATACACATGATCGTAATCGAACTTATATATTATTCTTAGTGATGTGTTTTATATATATATATATATATATATATATATATATATATATATATATATATATATATATAGTAGATTAATAAGTTTCATTATGTGTATTTCCATTTTATATATAGTTATTTCAATATAGTTAAGTTATGTATTTTAAATATATATCTTTTATACACAGATCATTTGTTTATGAATTTATTATTAATTCTGATAATACTAAAATTAATAAAAATAGTGATATTTTATAATATTATTGATAAAAGTGATAAAAATAATAATAATAATGTTATTGGAAAATAATGATAATAATATTAATGTTAATGATGATATTTACAAAATCATAATATTTACAATAATCTTAATAATAATAAAGTTAATGATAAAAGTAAAAAAAAAATGATAAAAATAATAATAATAATAATTACTACTACTTTAATAATAATAAACATATTTATATTTTAACAAATAATCATCTTACATACTCAATCTTAACCATAACAACAATGAAATTAATAATAATAATATTAGTAATAATAAAAATTATATTAATAATAATAACAAATAATACCTTAGAAACATTTAAAAGAAACAAACAAATCGGGATGGGACTCAAACCCGCGACCTCTCATTCCCCGACCACACGCCTAAACCATTGCTCTGCTACTAGTTTTCTTGAATTACCTGACACGTTATTTTACATAACGATTTCGAGTCTGTTTAACATAAAAAGAAAGAGCCCAAGTTATAATGTGGCCCAAGTTAAATTGATGAATAAATGTGGATGTTGTAGTTCGGCCCAAAGACACAGAGAAGAAAATAAAGCAGATACAAATCAAACGATTTAGGGCACCAGTTCATTATTCCATCGATCATAAATGGGAGAAGGTAGCTGCAACACTCGCGAATAGAGGAGTAGTAATCTTCAACAATTGGTGTTCGGTTGATGTCTGTTCGAATTAGAAAAAGATTTAAACATCACAGCGGTTATTTACATAGATCACATCAAATCATCATCATCGACTTAATCATCATTAATTGATTCTGAAATTGGTTCATTAATTAATCAAGTATGTAATCGATTCAATAATATTCTCTTAATTTCTTTAATCCCTTTACAATTTGTATAATTATTTGATTGAGCAATAGCAACAATTAATGATGTTCTTGATGATTTGATAATGGAAATCGAGAGAAAGAAAAAAAAATGATAAGATTATTTGATAGTAACAGTTTGCAGTTGATTGGGTTGTTCATGACTGAAATAAATTTTATATAATACCTTTAATGATGACAGTTTGGGTGTGGTGTTGTAAGGTTTGAACCGATCCAAAAAGTCATAGCAACAGTTAACAAGAACAGTGTGGTAATGGTTGAATGGTGGTGTCGGGTCTTGTTCAAACGTCTGCAATAGATTAGAAAGAGTGGTTCGAGTAGCAACAGTTGGGTTTCAGTTGTGATTGTTAATCGAGAGAAAAAAAATATAGTAGACAGAACCCGTTAACATGTGGTGATGGTTTCAACGGTGGTGTTTTCCAATAGTGGTGGTGCTATGGTTAAATATGATGGGTTATGAAAACAGAAGAACATTGTTCTCATCATAGCAGCAGTAACAGTCGACTCTTTTATCATTTGGTTTTGCTGATGGTGACTTGTGTTGAACCCGAAAAACAGAAGGTATATTGCATCAATAGTCATGATGATGGTGGTGATATTTTTGGTTCAAAACAGCTACCACAATCAGATAACGGCAGCCGACTGTTTTGGTGTTGATGGTGGTTGCTAGCTTGGTTGTCGTTGGAGAATAACAGGAGGAGGTGATAGATGGTTGTGTCTTTGGATTGTGTTCGAGCAGTGACTATTGGTTGATTATGTGGTGTGTTTTAAGATGATTACATGGTGTCAAGGTGGTCTGAGGTTGAGATCAGCGAGTGTGTTAGGAGATGTTGTTGTTAGTTCATGAAAGAAGCAAAAACCAAAATAAATGGTGCAGATGTAGTTAGTAAAGGAGCTCCATTATTTAGTGATAGTTAAAGGTGATTGGTTGTGTGTGTGTGTTAGTTAAGATGCATATGTATGTATAATTAAGAGTTGGTGGAAGTTTATGTAAAGTGTGATTATGAAATGAAACAGAAAGCAGTTTACTAGTGCAATTAGGAAGAATAAAATAATACAATTTGATGATATTGATTAGAGTAATATGTAAGTAAATGTATATATCGGTTATGAATATAGTTGTGTGGCCAACAAAAGAAGAGAAAAAAAATGAAATCAGTGAGCAATGATTGAAGTTAGTGGAGTAATTTGAATCCCTTCAATACCGCAAGAATTGATCTATTAAAGATTAGTTGTAGTCAACAAGAAGCATTTAATCAAGAAGAACCCAACAAAATAATATATACTAAGAATAAAGTGGATAGGGATAGATAACAACTCAATTATCTGTCTAATTGATTAATGAGATCGGTTTGTAACTAGAGGAGATAGCAACACAATTTTTAATACAGATTGTATGATGCCTGAAACAGAATTTGATATTTGTATTATATAAATTTATATTTAATTCAGTATTAGTTATTAAATATATTATTGATAAATTTATTATTAATAATACAAGTACTAATAAAAATAATAAAAATAAAAATAATAATAATAATATTAACAATAATAAAACTCAGAGTAATTATAAAATTCTAATAATAATAATTATATTAGTAATAACAATACTATAACAATTTATATATATATCACATTCTCATCTATATATTATATATATTTAAAATAATACTAATAATGCTAGTATTGATATCGAAAGTAATAACGATATTATTATAACAACAATTGCATATAACAGTTTCTTATATATAATTATTTATATTTACCTGTTGATATATATACCTATCTATTTACAAATAATGGTTCGTGAATCGTCGGAAATGGTCGAAGGTCAAATGGATACATGAACACAGTTCAAAGTTTTTTTTTTGAGACTCAACCTAACAGACTTTGCTTATCGTATCGAAATCATATAAAGATTAAGTTTAAATTTGGTCGGAAATCTCCGGGTCATCACAGTACCTACCCGTTAAAGAAATTTCGTCCCGAAATTTGAGTGAGGTCATCATGGCTAACAATAAATATGTTTCCCTGACGAGTATGAGCTGATAACTAGAGTTTTATTATTATTGAATAATACAGATAAAATAATTCGATTATTCGAAGAGCACGAATGAAGCTATCACAAAAGATTGATATGAGGAAAAATATGATCCGCCTTAGCTTTTGACGTAGTCAGGGTTGAATTTAGAAAATAAGGTGCGTCTTAGCTTTTGACGTTGACTTGGTTGAATTCCGGAATTCAAGTGATTAAAGAAAATCTTCGAAATCTAAAAGATTTGATTCTTCGGCGAATAAGGAAATTAAGATCTCTATAAATAAATACGGTGATCTGCCTCGCTTACTCTGTCTGATATTTCCATTATAAATTAAGCTTTTTCCGTTCCATTATTTTCACCATTCCTATACTTTATTTCTTAGTTCTTACATCCAAAAGATTGTGGAAAAGTTTAATCCAATTCTAATCCTTGATATTTTCCTAATTATTATTTCTGTCATCCTTCTTTTCAATCTTCCACCAGAAAAATCTGTTTACTTATACTCTTATCTTGGGGTGATACTATTCTTAATCATACCATGTCTTTATGTTGCTTTTCATATTAATATTCACGGTTTGTAACCTCCGTGTTGTTATTGGGCTTTATATTTTCTCTTATATTTTTGAGCTCTTTGCCTTTTTATTATCCTCCCGACCTCTAGTAAAGCGAGTAACGGTCCAGAATTCGTAAGTATGGAATTTCGAATAAACATCGTGTTCTAAATAAGAACTAATGTATTAACACGATTTGATTTATCAAATTACCAGAATCACTGAAAATAGAACTATCAAGAATATATTTTCTTGATATGTTCAGAAGTTATGTAGAATGAAAGAGTTATGTAACATGGCACGTGATGACGTTAGGATCTGTGAATCATCACGTCCCATTAGAAACTCAGCATGACTTACTGTAATATAATCACGTTGATCAAGTGTCATTATATTATACTAACTCATGCATCAGTTCCCAACATTACTTCAATAACATTCATATTTTTAAGCTTGAAAGTTTACAGAATATAGAAACTAACAGTTTCTATATGATGTAACACTGATATCAGGAAGAGATTAATAATTTCAGATAAGAATAGTTATGAAAATATCTTCAGAATTATGGAGGGTATTTATAATGAAAGCTACGATGATATCTTGGAATTTTTAATATCAATGGATGATGAAGAAGATTTATTCGTAAGGGTTTAGAGTAAGGAGCAAAATATTTGCTAAATACTTCAGCAGGCATTGAATCTTTTGGATTCTTTGAAGTCAAACTTATTCTTTGTGATTTGTCCACGGCTTCCTTCATAGTTTCGCATAATCCGCTTTTCGGTACTAAATTTTTTATTTTTTTTATTGAATGTTTCCAATATAATGATACACAGGAAGCACGAAGAGGTATATAATTTCGGACGAGTATATTTATGAAAATATCTTCAGAAATATCGAAGATATTGATGATGATATTTTGAAATTTCTAAGTTCGATGGTTGATGGAGAAAGATTTTCCGCAAGATTTTAACATGACATCGGAGCAATATATTCTTTGAAGGTTTCATCGGATCCAGAATTACCTGGATTCTTTGAATATATGGTATGGTCCTTGTATTTATCCTCGGTCTCCTTCGTGGTTAGCTCAATCCGTTTTCCAGTTCTAACTTTTCTGAGCTTTTCCAACATACTATTCTTTATCATCAAACTTTTGATGATTATGGTCGTTTACGGTTGTCTATGGTTTCTGCTGCTTCATTCAGTTTTTTTTTTTTTTTAACATTCAGAGTATTGATTTGTGACTGAGTGCTTTTCAGAATTCCAGAAGGAGAGAACATAATTCTAAGAGATAAATGTCATACATATAACTGTTGATGTAGATATGCTGTGAGTTTTCAAAGTACTGATTGCTGGTTCCCGGTAATTGGTATGGCAGTTCTCGTTACACGATGCGGATGAGTATATGATAGGGTTTCAATGAATAAATATAATGATTTGTCAGAGAGATTTAAGCCAAGAAGTAACGAGGTTGCTGGTATGTCTGCTGATAATATGGTGGAATATAAAAGAATTCTCCGGTATAAAAAAAGGTAATCGTATATATCAGGATTATAGTAAGGCTACTTTGAATGAAAAGTCGAAGTTGACTTGCTTGAGCTGTGACAAAATTGGCAACCTTGAAAAGCGATCGCAAAAATTATTTTTGCTAATAAATGCCAAAGGATCTGACGCGGCTACGTGTTAAACTTTTACTCAGTTGCCGAGAGTTTCTCAGGTGCATAACTATATGCATAAATCTTTCCTTCCGTAGATGAAGTGCGGTTGATTCATCTTATCGATTGAGGCATTTTCAAGAATCATGAAAGGTTTGGACGCAGAATGTAATCGTGAAGATACAAATGATGTTTAAGACGAAATCAAGTGGCAACTTGAAGTATTGTTTAGTTTCATATGTTATAATCAATATTTTAATTCATTTTAATTTTCCAATGTTATTAGTCCACAGTCGATAGTCTACAGTTGACAGTCCAATAAATTCATATATAGTTTAATATATAATATTGGTATTAATTAATACGTGTCGTGACTCGTATACGTCTCAGACTCGATCACAACTCAAAGTATATATATTATTTGAGAATCAACCTCAACCCTGTATAGAGAACTCGATCATTACTGCATATAGAGTGTCTATGGTGATTCCAAATAATATATATAGATGCGTCGATATGATATGTCAAAACCTTAAATACGTGTCCCGATATTTAAAGTGCGTAAAATAAATAACAGAAATTAAATAACGATAAATAAAGTGCTTAAAGTAAATAACAGGAATTAAATAACAATAAATAAAATTGCGAGAATTAAATTGCGATAAAATAAATTGCGATAATTAAATTGCGATAAATAAAATGTAATACGGAATTAACAGTTAGCTAGGAACAGTTAGCTAGGATTTTGTTAGCGTGGATTCTTAATAGAATTTCATATTGTTAATTAATCTGTTTCTAATCAATTTTTATTGTGTCCATTATTTCTTCATTATGCCACTTGTTGGATTCTGATAGGTCAAAATCCAAATATGTAATTGGATGAATATGGTTATTCTGTGATGAACGGATTTGTATAGCTGTGGTTGCAAGTAAGATAGTAAATGACTGTTGAATCAGATTCGAAGAATGTACAGTGTAACTTATTAATGCGAAATCTAAATATTCCTCGGGTATTACCTACCCGTTAAAATATTTTCACCATTAACAGTTTGTACAATAAAAATTTTAATTACAATCTTTATGAAAACATATATACATATATATTTTCTTCAGATGTATTCATGGATTTAATGAGTTAATATAATATTAAACTCATTTTCTTTTCGGTTGGAACTAGAATCAATAATCTCTAAAACTTTAGAGATTACATATTCATCATGTCGAACGAAGATAAATGAGGTAGAACGATATGTAGAACGAAGATCATACTCAAAGTAAAGATGATGATATTGAAGCATGGATTGTTGCTGGTACAGGTGCTGTTATTGATGGTACTGCTGGTGCCGGTGATGTTGCTGAAGCTGGTACATTTTGCACCACATTCTCCGAATTGATTATTCGAGCGCGAAGTTCGTTGACTTATTACTCCAGGATGATTGTCGATCGGAACGAGCGGATGAATAAGGTTCAGAATTGTGGATAGAATATACTCTTGTCGAGTTACCCTGGAAATGAGACTGAAAATGATGTCTCGAACAGGTTCGCCGGTAAACGCTTCAGGTTCATTGTCAAGAGGTGAATTCGGTTGGTGGGAGGAATTGCCTTCTGCGCGTTTCCATTAATTAAGTCGACTACGAACCCATCAAATGAATTGATAATGGCTGATTGGTTGATTCATGCTGATGACGCTGTTTTTGGAGTTTAGGTGAACACCTATGTCGGAATAGCTGTCGGAATAACTATCGGAATAGCTATCGGAATCTGAGGGACTCGAACTAGCTGTAAGATTCATCTCGTACGATCAGATGAAAGATTTTCGATAAGAAATAAGTTATAGTATGTAGATTAGTACCCTGCAATACATAATTTACATATGCATATATAATACTAAAATCCCATAAGTTACGGAGGAATCTACGGGAGTTGTCAGGCAAAGTTACAGTAACAGATATGCTAAGATATGAAGTAGCAGATACGCTAAGATATGAATTTTTGTCTATACACTATTCATGCAGTCAATGCAGTAAAACGTGTCTAGACTAAGAATGATAAGCAAGTGATTCTCTAAGAATGATAAGCAGGTAATCTTTGACACAAAATGATAAGCAAAACTTTTGACATACAGACACGGTCGAAGTCCAGACTCACTAATGCATCATAACGACTTATCAGTTAGATACACTAATGCAGACATGGTTCGCTAAGACCTCTGCTCTGATACCAACTGAAAGGACCCGTCCTAATCCATCCGGACAAAGTCCATATCGATTACAAACGATTCACAACAGTTGATTACATTGCGAGGTAATTGACCTCTATATGATAAATTTTACAAACATTGCATTCGTTTTTAAAAGACAAACTTTCGTTACATCGACAGTTGACAGGCATGTAAAGCATTTCATAATATATCCAAATATAATTGACTTAATAATAATCTTGATGAACTCAACGACTCGAATGCAACATCTTTTGAAATATGTCATGAATGACTCCAAGTAATATCTCTAATATGAGTAAATGCACAGCGGAAGATTTCTTTCGTACCTGAGAATAAACATGCTTTAAAGTGTCAACTAAAAGGTTGGTGAGTTCATTAGTTTATTATAAAGAATCATTTCATAATTTTAATAGACCACAAGATTTCATACTTCCATTTCTCATAATCATACGTCCCATGCATAGAGACAAAAATATCATTCATATGGATTGAACACCTGGTAACCGACATTCACAATATGCATATAAGAATATCCCCATCATTCCGGGATCCTCCTTCGGACATGATATAAATTTCGAAGTACTAAAGCATCCGGTACTTTGGATGGGGCTTGTTGGGCCCGATAGATCTATCTTTAGAGTTCGCGTCAATTAGGGTGTCTGTTTCCTAATTCTTAGATTACCAGACTTAATAAAAAGGGGCATATTCGATTTCGATGATTCAACCATATAATGTAGTTTCAATTACTTGTGTCTATTTCGTAAAACATTTATAAAAGCAGCGCATGTATTCTCAGTCCCAAATAATATATATTGCAAAAGCATTTAAAAAGGGAGCAAATGAAACTCACGCATATAAATATTGTAAAACAGTTAATAAAGCATTTGCATGTATTCTCAGCCCCAAAAATGTAAAGAGTAAAAGGGAGCAAATGAACTCACACATATAAATATTGTAAAACAGTTAATAAAGCATTTGCATGTATTCTCAGCCCAAAAATGTATATAAAAAGGGAATAATGAACTCACCTCATGTATTTTGTAGTAAAAATACATATAACGACATTTAACAAATGTAGGGTTGGCCTCGGATTCACGAACCTATAACATTTGTATATTCATTAATACACATGATCGTAATCGAACTTATATATTATTCTTAGTGATGTGTTTTATATATATATATATATATATATATATATATATATATATATATATATATATATATATATATATATATAGTAGATTAATAAGTTTCATTATGTGTATTTCCATTTTATATATAGTTATTTCAATATAGTTAAGTTATGTATTTTAAATATATATCTTTTATACACAGATCATTTGTTTATGAATTTATTATTAATTCTGATAATACTAAAATTAATAAAAATAGTGATATTTTATAATATTATTGATAAAAGTGATAAAAATAATAATAATAATGTTATTGGAAAATAATGATAATAATATTAATGTTAATGATGATATTTACAAAATCATAATATTTACAATAATCTTAATAATAATAAAGTTAATGATAAAAGTAAAAAAAAAATGATAAAAATAATAATAATAATAATTACTACTACTTTAATAATAATAAACATATTTATATTTTAACAAATAATCATCTTACATACTCAATCTTAACCATAACAACAATGAAATTAATAATAATAATATTAGTAATAATAAAAATTATATTAATAATAATAACAAATAATACCTTAGAAACATTTAAAAGAAACAAACAAATCGGGATGGGACTCAAACCCGCGACCTCTCATTCCCCGACCACACGCCTAAACCATTGCTCTGCTACTAGTTTTCTTGAATTACCTGACACGTTATTTTACATAACGATTTCGAGTCTGTTTAACATAAAAAGAAAGAGCCCAAGTTATAATGTGGCCCAAGTTAAATTGATGAATAAATGTGGATGTTGTAGTTCGGCCCAAAGACACAGAGAAGAAAATAAAGCAGATACAAATCAAACGATTTAGGGCACCAGTTCATTATTCCATCGATCATAAATGGGAGAAGGTAGCTGCAACACTCGCGAATAGAGGAGTAGTAATCTTCAACAATTGGTGTTCGGTTGATGTCTGTTCGAATTAGAAAAAGATTTAAACATCACAGCGGTTATTTACATAGATCACATCAAATCATCATCATCGACTTAATCATCATTAATTGATTCTGAAATTGGTTCATTAATTAATCAAGTATGTAATCGATTCAATAATATTCTCTTAATTTCTTTAATCCCTTTACAATTTGTATAATTATTTGATTGAGCAATAGCAACAATTAATGATGTTCTTGATGATTTGATAATGGAAATCGAGAGAAAGAAAAAAAAATGATAAGATTATTTGATAGTAACAGTTTGCAGTTGATTGGGTTGTTCATGACTGAAATAAATTTTATATAATACCTTTAATGATGACAGTTTGGGTGTGGTGTTGTAAGGTTTGAACCGATCCAAAAAGTCATAGCAACAGTTAACAAGAACAGTGTGGTAATGGTTGAATGGTGGTGTCGGGTCTTGTTCAAACGTCTGCAATAGATTAGAAAGAGTGGTTCGAGTAGCAACAGTTGGGTTTCAGTTGTGATTGTTAATCGAGAGAAAAAAAATATAGTAGACAGAACCCGTTAACATGTGGTGATGGTTTCAACGGTGGTGTTTTCCAATAGTGGTGGTGCTATGGTTAAATATGATGGGTTATGAAAACAGAAGAACATTGTTCTCATCATAGCAGCAGTAACAGTCGACTCTTTTATCATTTGGTTTTGCTGATGGTGACTTGTGTTGAACCCGAAAAACAGAAGGTATATTGCATCAATAGTCATGATGATGGTGGTGATATTTTTGGTTCAAAACAGCTACCACAATCAGATAACGGCAGCCGACTGTTTTGGTGTTGATGGTGGTTGCTAGCTTGGTTGTCGTTGGAGAATAACAGGAGGAGGTGATAGATGGTTGTGTCTTTGGATTGTGTTCGAGCAGTGACTATTGGTTGATTATGTGGTGTGTTTTAAGATGATTACATGGTGTCAAGGTGGTCTGAGGTTGAGATCAGCGAGTGTGTTAGGAGATGTTGTTGTTAGTTCATGAAAGAAGCAAAAACCAAAATAAATGGTGCAGATGTAGTTAGTAAAGGAGCTCCATTATTTAGTGATAGTTAAAGGTGATTGGTTGTGTGTGTGTGTTAGTTAAGATGCATATGTATGTATAATTAAGAGTTGGTGGAAGTTTATGTAAAGTGTGATTATGAAATGAAACAGAAAGCAGTTTACTAGTGCAATTAGGAAGAATAAAATAATACAATTTGATGATATTGATTAGAGTAATATGTAAGTAAATGTATATATCGGTTATGAATATAGTTGTGTGGCCAACAAAAGAAGAGAAAAAAAATGAAATCAGTGAGCAATGATTGAAGTTAGTGGAGTAATTTGAATCCCTTCAATACCGCAAGAATTGATCTATTAAAGATTAGTTGTAGTCAACAAGAAGCATTTAATCAAGAAGAACCCAACAAAATAATATATACTAAGAATAAAGTGGATAGGGATAGATAACAACTCAATTATCTGTCTAATTGATTAATGAGATCGGTTTGTAACTAGAGGAGATAGCAACACAATTTTTAATACAGATTGTATGATGCCTGAAACAGAATTTGATATTTGTATTATATAAATTTATATTTAATTCAGTATTAGTTATTAAATATATTATTGATAAATTTATTATTAATAATACAAGTACTAATAAAAATAATAAAAATAAAAATAATAAAAATAATGTTAACAATAATAAAACTCAGAGTAATTATAAAATTCTAATAATAATAATTATATTAGTAATAACAATACTATAACAATTTATATATATATCACATTCTCATCTATATATTATATATATTTAAAATAATACTAATAATGCTAGTATTGATATCGAAAGTAATAACGATATTATTATAACAACAATTGCATATAACAGTTTCTTATATATAATTATTTATATTTACCTGTTGATATATATACCTATCTATTTACAAATAATGGTTCGTGAATCGTCGGAAATGGTCGAAGGTCAAATGGATACATGAACACAGTTCAAAGTTTTTTTTTTGAGACTCAACCTAACAGACTTTGCTTATCGTATCGAAATCATATAAAGATTAAGTTTAAATTTGGTCGGAAATCTCCGGGTCATCACAATATTAACTAAACAATACCTTGTTAATTTAATATACAAACTTATAATTTGACATATTTATATATAACCACATACGCTTGACTGGGTACGGTGGGCGGGATATCTATAAATACCAATAATTATTCATTTTACCGAACACGGAACTGGATTAATAGTTAATAGACTTGTTGAAACAGGGGTGAATTACATTCAAGGGTAATTGATGTAATTGTTAACAAAGTAGTAAAACCTTGATTTACACGCAGTCGATAACCTGGTATATTCATTAAACAAAGTATTAAAACCTTGTTACAATTCGAATCCCCAATTAGTTGGAATATTTGACTTCGGGAATAAGAATAATTTGACGAAGGCTTTCGCTCTTTATATTTATGACTGATAGACTATTATGGACAAATCCGTATGGACATATTAAATAATCCAGGACAAAGAACAATTAACCCATGGGAATAAACTAAAATCAACACGTCAAACATCATGATTACGGAAGTTTAAATAAGCATAATTCTTTTATTTCATATTTAATTTCCTTTATTTTATATTTAATTGCACTTCTAATTATCGTACTTTTTATTTATTGTATTTAATTGCACTTTTAATTATCGTACTTTTTAATTATCGTAATTTTATTTTATCGCACTTTTATTTATCGCAATTTCATTATCGTTATTTACTCTACGCTTTAAATTAAGTCTTGTATTTATTTTTAATATTTTACAGTAGGTTTTAACTGCGACTAAAGTTTTTAAAATCGACAAACCGGTCATTAAACGGTAAAAACCCCCTTTTTATAATAATAATATTACTTATATATATATATTTGTATTTTTATAAATTAAACTAATATAGCGTTAAGCTTTGTTTAAAGATTTTTCCCTGTGGAACGAACCGGACTTACTAAAAACTGCACTACTGTACGATTAGGTACACTGCCTATAAGTGTTGTAGCAAGGTTTAAGTATATCCATTCTATAAATAAATATCTTGTGTAAAATTGTATCGTATTTAATAGTATTTTCTTATAAAATTTAATAGTATTTTATACCCCTTAGCTTTAACCATCAACAGCACATGTTGAAACTCGAGGCTCCTCTTCCCACAGTACGATACATCGGTGTAATACATCGTGAAATGAAGTATTAACCAATGTCAGTATGAGATGATGTAGATTAGGAAGTCTCCTACACCAAGTAAGACGGGCATTCGGAAGACTTGACTTCCTTTATGGATGCACTTGAATCATCCTACAATTTGGATTTTTGAAATCCTGAAAGACTTTGGTTCCTTATTTTTAACAAAAACTTTCAACAAGTTCATAAAAATTTCCAAATTGGTAACAAATGTTCGCAAGAATTTATCTCTCCCCCCCACCCCACACACTTAAGATTATGTAATGCCCTCATTTACATGAAATCTTATAATTAAAAATAAATTCGAAAGGACAATAGTGATAAGGGAAAAAGAAAAAGAAACCCGGCATTTTTAGATCCGGAGATCATGGAGAGACGGTGCACGATGGCGCTGAACTTACTGCCAGCATAAGAACATCGGCATCCACTCGAACATCAATCACACAATAATCATCAAATGCAATATAAGTTGCTAAACTTAATGTCATTCTTTGAAAAGTAACAGCATGCTAATCATCCAACCCTGCAAGTATCATACAAAACAACCATGCATGAGATGGGGTCGTACCACCGAGGTACCAAAACCCCCCACTAAATTATCCGAGTACAAAGTTTTAACAATATTTATTACAGTCATCCCCAAAATACAAACGAAAGAAAAAAATAGTTTTAAACCATCACACACACACACGCGCGCACATGCGCATTAACCACCATTATAAAAACTGCTCAAAAGAACCCCCAGAAAGTCCCATCATTTGGTCAGGGGCTTGCTGATCCTGGTTCTGCTATGGGTACTGGGATTGCTGCTGCATAGCAAGCTGGTGAGCGGCTTGGGCCTGGGCAAGAGCTGAATCATAGTCATAAGAAGGCTGAGGCATCCCAGGACGAACCCAATCAGTCCAACCAGGACCAACAGGATGTATGAAGTTCTGCGGATCCTGGCGGTAAAGATTGAAAGAATTCGCATACTTTAACGACCCGTCCTAATCCACCTGGACGGATACATTACAATTGGTTACATCGCGAGGTACTTGACATCTAAATGATATATTTTACAAATATTGCATTCGTTTTTAAAAGACAATCTTTCTTTACATCGAAAGTTGACTGCATGCATACCATTTCAAAATATATCCAACTATAAATGACTTAGTAATAATCTTGATGAACTTGACGACTCGAATGCAACGTCTTTTGAAATATGTCATGAATGACTCCAAGTAATATCTCTAATATGAGCAAATGTACAGCGAAAGATTTCTTTCATACCTGAGAATATGCATGCTTTCAAGTGTCAACCAAAAGGTTGGTGAGTTCATAGGTTTATCATAAAACAATTAAAATCATCATTTTGATAGACCACAAGATTTAAATGATGCATGGTACAAATGGGCTCGAATGCTATACCCACCTGTAATGTACATGCGATATCTTTTAAATACAGTACACCTTTCTCGTGTACAAAATCCTTTTTCATAAATCTTAGCAACCGTACACATATCTCGTGTATAAAATATAATACACATAACATGTGTATAAAAATCATTCTCTCGATACATAACATTCACATCAATTGGCGGTAATTATCATGTCCACATAATTCAATGGTGGCAATTATCATGTCCACATAATTCAATGGTGGCAATTATCATGTCCACATAATTCAATGGTGGCAATTATCAAGTCCACATAATTTAATGGTGGCAATTATCATGTCCACATAATTCAATAATAATCCGTAGAACTTCTGTCTGCATAATAATTCATTCGAGGAATGTTTTGCTTATGTCTATCTCGTCAAACATTTATAAAAGCATTTCATGTATTCGCATTTCAAAATATATTTCAAAAGCATTTAATAAAGCAGTTGTAAAAACAGCGCATGTATTCTCAGTCCCAAAAATGTAAAGAGTAAAAGGGAATCAAATGAACTCACTATATTGTATTTTGTAGTAAAAATACATATGAAGACATTGAACAATGCAAGGTTGGCCTCGGATTCACGAACTTATAGCAGTTATATATATTAAAACCTAATAATAAATTTTCAAACAAGTTTATATATATTAATTATATAATATTTTACTTATTTAAAATAGTAATATATTTATTATGTCAAATGTTATATATATCCATATGTTATTTTTATATTAACATGCTAAATTAGATATACTTATGATACATGTAATAATTATATTTTTATATATAAATATCTTTTGTTAGTTAAAATAATAATTATGATAATACCAAATAATGTTAATAATACTAATAATTAAATTTAATAATGATATTATTAATAATAATAATACTAATATTTATATTAATAACTATAATGATAGTAATAATAATACTAATAATAATAACTATAAAAATAATGATTTTACTAATAATAATAATAATAATAATAATAATAATAATAATAATAATAATAATAATAATAATAATAATAATAATAATAATAATAAGAAAAGATCGCAAATATTGTCGCCGTAACTCGATCACCACCTGTAACTCGATCAAGACATCTAGCAAATATTGTCGCCGTTGATTTTTCTTTAGAATCGTCATCCAGTCGACCAAGTACTCCAATTCAAATTTCCGATAATCCATTTTTTGAACCCGAACTCACAATTGAGAATCCGGAGAATATTCAGGGACGATTCATAAATCCTGAACCATTAATTTTTCCTCCGCAACCACCAATCATTCAAACAGAGATTGTTGAGGAACGAACCATTAAATCAGAATCCTCTAGTGATTCAGATTCAACAAATTCAATTATGGAGAATCTAGAACCTTTAAGTATGGAAGACCGAATGTGAGCTAAACGCACTGGCCAAGGTCACGCAATTACTCATCCTGACATTAATGCGCCAGATTATGAAATCAAAGGACAAATTCTACACATGGTGACTAATCAATGCCAATTTAGTGGTGCGCCGAAGGAAGATCCAAATGAACATCTTCGTACCTTTAATAGGATCTGCACACTATTTAAAATCCGAGAAGTTGAGGATGAACAGATATATCTCATGTTATTTCCCTGGACTTTAAAGGGAGAAGCCAAAGATTGGTTGGAATCGTTACCTGAAGGGGCGATTGATACATGGGATGTTTTAGTTGAAAAATTTCTTAAACAATTCTTTCCGGCATCTAAAGCCGTAAGACTTCAAGGAGAAATTGTTACATTCACACAGAAACCAAATGAAACTCTATATGAGGCTTGGACAAGATTTGGAAAGTTATTAAGAGGATGTCCGCAACATGGTTTAGACACCTGTCAAATAGTACAAATATTCTACCAAGGATGCGACATCACTACAAGAAAAGACATAGATATAGCAGCTGGTGGTTCTATTATGAAGAAAACCGAAACTGATGCTTACAAAATTATTGATAACACTGCTTCCCACTCACATGAGTGGCACCAAGAAAAAGATATCGTTAGATCATCTAAAGCAGCTAGAGCCGATTCTAGCCATGACTTAGATTCCATTTCCACAAAGATAGATGCTGTCGAGAGACGAATGGAAAAGATGACTAAGGATATACACTCAATACGAATTAGTTGTGAGCAGTGTGGAGGACCACATTTGACAAAAGATTGTCTCAGTATTGAGCTAACGATGGAACAAAGAGAGAATATTTCATACATAAACCAAAGGCCTGGAAATAATTATCAGAATAATTATCAACCGCCAAGACCAATTTACAATCAAAACCAGATTTATAACAGAAATATTCCATACAACAACCAACAAGGTCCTAGCAATCAACAAGTATCCAATAATACTTACAATCAGCAAAGACCTAATTTTCAAAATAAACCACCACAAACCGATGATAAAAAGCCAAATTTAGAAGATATGATGACGAAGCTAGTTGAAACTCAAACGCAGTTTTTCACATCTCAGAAACAAACTAATGAAGAAAATGCTCAAGCATTTAGAAATCAACAAGCTTCTATTCAAAATCTGAAACAAGAAGTAAGTAACCTAGCAAGGTTAATAGGTGAAAAAAAACCGGGAAGTCTACCTAGTGATACAAATGCTAACCCCCGGAATGAAACAGCTAAAGCCATTACCACAAGAAGTGGTACAACACTTAAACCACCTGAAATACCTGTAATTTCTGATGAAGCTATTCCTACTCCACAAGAACCACAACCTGAGCAAGATAAAGAAACAGAACCGGTAGTTGAAAAGGTTAATGAAGATAACACAGTTAAAGCTAAACCTTATGTTAAACCATACCAACCACCACTTCCTTACCCGAGTAAAATGAAAAAAGAGAAACTTGAAGCCGAGCAATCCAAATTCTTGGATATGTTTAAACAAATAAATGTCAATCTTCCTTTCATTGATGTAATTTCAGGAATGCCTAGATATGCTAAATTTCTGAAAGATCTAATATCAAATAGAAAGAAAATGGAAGAACTCTCGGCTGTTACTATGAATGCTAATTGTTCTGCAGTGCTGTTGAATAAGATACCAGAAAAATTATCTGATCTAGGAAGTTTCACAATTCCATGTTTTCTGGGTAGTCTTAGTTCAATAGAAGCATTGGCAGATTTAGGTGCTGGTATAAATTTAATGCCGTATTCACTATACGCTAAACTAGACCTTGGAGAATTGAAACCAACACGAATAAGCATACAACTAGCCGATCGATCAATAAAATATCCTAGAGGGATAATGGAGAACATGCTAGTTAAAGTTGGCACTTTAGTATTTCCAGTAGATTTTGTTGTTCTGGACATGGAAGAAGATTCTCAAGTTCCTCTCATATTAGGAAGACCATTCTTAAACACGGCTAAAGCAATGATAGACGTGTTTGGTAAGAAACTGACCCTAAGTATAGAGGATGAGAGTGCTACCTTTTCAGTTGATAGAGCAATGCAACAACCGCAATCTGCAGATGATACATGTTATTATATTCAAACTATAGATTCACATGCAGAATTGTTAGAAGAATTTCTAGAATTACAAAGAACAGGAGAATGTTCTTTAAGAGAAGGTACTGAACCAATTGATGAAACTGAAATGTTAGCTATACTAATAGCTAATGGATATGAACCAACAACAGAAGAAATTCAAATGCTAAAAGAAGAAGACAGATATCGATACAAATCATCGATAGAAGAACCACCAACATTAGAGTTAAATCCACTTCCAAACCATTTGGAATACGCTTATTTACATGGTGAATCTGAATTACCTGTAATAATATCGTCTTCTCTTACTGAAAATGAGAAATCACAACTCATTTCTGTGTTAAAAGCTCATAAACCAGCTATTGCATGGAAGATTCATGATATAAAAGGAATAAGTCCTTCGTATTGCACACATAAAATCCTTATGGAAGAAGGTCATAAAACGTATGTGCAACGCCAACGAAGACTAAATGCTAATATGCAAGATGTTATTAAAAAAGAAATTATTAAACTGCTTGATGCAGGTCTAATTTATCCAATTTCTGATAGTCCATGGGTAAGCCCAGTTCAATGCGTGCCTAAGAAGGGTGGCATGACTGTTATCACAAATGAGAAAAATGAGCTTATTCCTACTAGGACTGTAATAGGATGGCATGTATGTATTGATTATAGAAAATTAAATGATGCCACCAGAAAAGATCACTTTCCCTTACCTTTTATTGATCAAATGTTGGAAAGATTAGCCAGAAATAGTTACTATTGTTTTCTTGATGGTTTTTCCAGATATTTTTAAATTCCAATAGCACCCGAAGACCAAGAGAAAACCACATTCACGTGCCCTTATGGTACTTTTGCTTACAAACGCATGCCATTTGGACTTTGTAACGCCCCTGCAACCTTTCAAAGGTGCATGATGGCGATTTTTCACGACATGATAGAAGAATGCATGGAAGTTTTCATGGATGAATTTTCAGTCTTCGGTGATACATTTGAATCATGTCTAGTGAATCTTGAACGAATGCTTATTAGATGCTAACAATCAAATCTAGTACTTAATTGGGAGAAATGCCATTTCATGGTTAAAGAAGGCATCGTTCTTGGTCATAAAATCTCAAAGGAAGGAATTGAAGTGGATAGAGTTAAAGTAGATGTAATTGCTAAAATTCCACATCCCACCAATGTTAGAGGAGTTAGGAGTTTTCTAGGGCATTCCGGTTTTTACCGACGTTTCATAAAAGATTTTTCTAAAATTGCCACTCCTATGAATAAACTCCTAGAAAAAGATGCTCCATTCATCTTTTCAGATGAATGCATCAAATCTTTTAATATTCTTAAAGAAAAACTCACTAATGCGCCGATCATGATAACTCCAAATTAGAATCTACCGTTTGAACTAATGTGCGATGCAAGTGATTTTGCAATGGGAGCCGTTTTAGGACAAAGGATTGAAAAACGATTTCAACCTATATATTATGCTAGTAAGACGTTACAAGGAGCACAAACAAATTATACAACTACTGAAAAAGAACTCCTTGCTATTGTCTTTGCTTTTGACAAATTTTGTTCATATCTCGTTCTAGCAAAAACGGTGGTCTATACCGACCATTCTGCTCTTAGATACCTATTTTTGAAACAAGATGCTAAACCAAGATTAATCCATTGGATCTTACTCTTACAAGAGTTTGATATTGAAATCCGAGATAAAAGAGGAGCAGAAAATCTCGCCGCTGATCATCTTTCTCGTCTTGAAAATCCCGAATTAGAAGTTCTAAATGAATTGGCCATACAAGACAACTTTCCTGATGAATATCTATTGAAGATAGATTATAATGAAATTCCATAGTTTGCAGACTATGCAAACTACTTAGTATGTGGATTCCTTGAAAAAGGATTATCGTACCAAAAATGAAAGAAATTCTTCAGTGATATAAAACACTATTTCTGGGAAGATCCACATCTGTTTAAAAGTTGTCCAGATGGAATAATACGCCGATGTGTATTCGAAAATGAAGCTAGTAAAATCTTAAACCATTGTCACACAGGACCAACAGGAGGGCATTATGGGCCTCAACTCACAGCAAGAAAAGTTTACGATGCTGGATTCTATTGGCCTACAATTTACAAAGACGCACACCTTCTTTGCAAATCCTGTGATGGTTGTCAAAGGACCGGAAAAATAAGTCAACGTGATGAAATGCCACAAAATGTCATTCAAGTATGTGAAGTATTTGACATTTGGGGTATTGATTTTATGGGTCCATTTTCAAAATCTCATAATAATCTCTATATTCTCGTAGCCATTGATTATGTATCTAAATGGGCGGAAGCACAAGCTCTCCCAACTAACGATGCACGAGTTGTAGTCAACTTTTTAAAACGTCTTTTTGCAAGGTTTGGAACACCGAAAGCTTTAATAAGTGATCGGGGAACTCATTTTTGTAATAATCAACTTGAGAAAGTTCTCAAAAGATATGGAGTAACTCATAAAATCTCCACCGCATATCATCCACAAACAAGTGGACAAGTTGAAAATACCAACCGAGCATTAAAACGTATTCTAGAGAAAACCGATCAAATCCGAAGGAATGGTCCATAAAATTGGAGGATGCACTCTGGGCTTTTAGAACAGCCTACAAAACTCCAATTGGAACCACACCTTTTAAACTCGTTTACGGAAAAACATGTCATCTTCCAGTAGAAATTGAACACAAAGCATTTTGGGCTTTGAAGACATGTAATCTTGATTTACATGAAGCTGGACGTCTACGGTTAAGTCAATTAAACGAATTAGAAGAATTAAGACATGAAGCATACGAAAATTCGTTAATCTATAAGGAAAGAACGAAGAAATGGCATGATAAAAGAATCAGAAGTTCAAAAGAATTCAAAGAAGGATACAGAGTTCTTCTTTTCAATTCACGATTCAAGCTATTTCCTGGAAAATTGAAATTAAGATGGTCTGGACCATTCATAGTCAAAAGAGTTTTCCCATACGGAACAGTAGAATTAATAAATTCAAATGGGATTGAATTTAAAGTTAATGGTCACAGAGTTAAACATTACATACATGGTCCGATGGAAGTTGACAATGAAGTTAATCATAATTTCACCACCCAAGAAAACCTTCAAAATGAAAACATAAATATGTTATCAACAACATATGAAAAATCAAAATTGGAATATAGAGAGGAGTCAAATTTGAGTGATGAAGAAGAATTCTTATACAAACCCCCCATTCCAAGAAACGAAGAAAAATGTGAACAAGAAGTTCAAATAGAAGTGAAAGAACAAAGAAAAGAACACCCGAAAAAGGTTTACAAACCAACTCGACTTACTAAAGCAGGAGACCCGGGTGAATTTATCATTTCTTGCTTGCTTAATGATGGTGCTGTGTATAATGGACTCGCAGATTTAGGAGCAAGTGCAAATATTATGCCTCTTTCCTTATACAAAAGATTAGGCATGGGTAAATTAAAACCAACCAAAATAGGTGTTCAATCATTTGACCAAACCATTAAACACCCGGTTGGAATAGCAAATAATTTACTTGTTAACGTGGGAAGTTTGATCTTTGTTGCAAACTTCATAGTGATTAATATGGAGGAAAACCTTGATATTCCTCTAATTATAGGTCGCCCATTTTTAGCAACCACCGAGGCATTCATTGATGTAAGAGAAGGTAGAATGACACTTAGGGATGGTGATACATCGATCACCTTTGTGAACCGAAAGTTTAGATCTCCACCAACTAAAACTGTTAGACCAATAAAAACGCATAAGTGTGGGGAAGATGAAGAAACACTTAATGATGATCCAATCACAAAGAATTCCGTTGATGATACGAAATTAGATGAACCCATTTTTAACAGTTCAACGAAGAAACTTTATAAACGGATTCACGATGTTAAGATTAAGGGAAACTTTAAGTTATGTAACCGATTAGTATCCAATTTATCGCCAAAAGAAAAGGCGATGTTAGTTGAATTTGTGAAAGTTACGGAGGAAATCAATAAATGGATTGAAGTAAAAGTCAAAGATATACAAGTTGTTGATGATTCAATTGAAGATAATGTTAATCACAATTTTAACTAAGTGTAGGGAGGTTTATGTATTTCTGTTAGAGTTAGATTTTCTATTTTCATGTAGTTCTCGAAAATGGAACCCGAATGGTCTTTCCCTAGCAGACCCTAAAGAACTAGTCTTCTCCCCCCATTCTGAATTTTTATTTTTTTAGGTTTTTACGAAATGAAGAGTTTCTGTGAACTAAACCATGGTCTAATGCTACACGCTTTGATCACTAAACGTAATAATGACACACTTTCGAGTGAAATAGTATCATTAATCAGAGGTAAATTGGACGGAGTAAGAAAAGAATCCAGATGCGAAGATAATAAGTTACAATTTGGTAAAGGAAAGTCAAAATCCGCAGTGAAAAGAAGATCACGACACCTTGAAAAATGTCACAAATGCGGAAAATGTTCACACGAAGGTAAATGTTCAAATAATCAAACCTATTCAAATACCGAATTTATTACTTTATGCAGAGATGGACCGTTCATATGTTTAGAAGAAAAAACATTAAATGCTCGAGGTTACGCCTATGTAGCCATGGAAAATCAATTAGTCCGACTATCTTATGAGTGGGCTAGAGCATATCACTAAGAAATCTCTTTCACAGGTAAGTTTGTACAGTTTTTATTTTTATTTTTATTTTTAACCTTTTGATAATAAACGCTAATTTGTTCGCTATAAAGTATTAAATTGGTATTCGATGAAATTAGGTCTTGCGACCGAAATTGTTGATATCATAGAAAAATTTATTACATCACTGCGAAATTTAACGTTTATTCTTAAGGTATAAATATCTTTAATCAATCAACTCAAAATATTTCAAAAATTCGTCATGAGTTAAATTAGGTCATGGAACCGAAATTACTTTACCGAAAAGAGGGGCGTATATTTTTGATAATATTTGATTGATTAAAGTGGGATAAAAGCCAAAAAGATTTTTAATTTTATTTTTACCATGTTTTTAAAATTAATATATAAATCTTAAATTGATATTGTAAACTTTTTAAATCAATATATTTAAAATTGTAAATATTTGGAAAATTAATATTTTTAATATAAATTTGTATATATAAAAACAAAAATATAATTTAAGTTTGGTGTGAATTTATAATATGAATTTTTAATTAAGTTTGGTGTGAATTTTTATTTTATTTTATGCATTTTAAATTTAAGTTTGGTGTGAATTTAAAAACAAAAATTTACTGTATTTCGCTAAGTTAAAAATATGATTTTTAAAATTCGTCGTGAGTTGAAGACTAGGTCTTTGAACCGAAATTGCTTTACCCGAGGGAGGGACGAGAACTTTTATTATCATTATTTTTAATCTTATTGAATTAAAGTATGCCAAAAACATTAAAAAACCCAAAAATCTTTGCTTTTAAAACATCGTTTAAAAATGACAAATTTTAAAATTTTGTCGAGGACGGACTAAGACATCGTTCCGAAACGCCCTCATCCTAAAAAGAAACAAAAATTTTAAAATATTAATTTTATGTTTTAATTAGTATAAGGTTTTTATTAAAAAAAAAAAAAAAAAAAGCCGCGACTCGCGGAGTTTGAAGAACAAAAATACCGCGACTCGCAGAGAATCGAAAATCCAGAAAAAAATAAAAGAGGCCGAACAGATCAGTATCCTCACTCCCCACACCACAAAACTGCGAAAATACACACGAAAAACACACACAAAATCGAATTTTTTCACCATTTTTTATCAAATTTTTCACAAAATCATGTTGAGAAGAATGCTATCAAGGAATTACTCAAGGAAAACGACTGAAAGGGGTGAATCTTCATCCCAAGCTCGCATTGCTCCTCCTGAGAATGCGGAACAACAGGATGTTGATAACTATTACAAACAAGATATACCTCATCCAGTTATGACATTTTTAGATATGCACGTGGAAAATTTGCACCCGAACTTGAGATTAGACAGACGTTGGATAGATTATCCAAAATACCAAAGGGGCTTGCATACTCTTCATTCTAAAGCTGTTGAAGTACCTAGAGTAATAGAATGGGAACTGTTAGAAGCTGTAGAATTGGACGAGCCAATTAGAGAATTACTTACACAGAGGTATGGTAATTCTACTTTTAATGATTGGGTACGTTTATTCAACATGCGTAGACCTGTATATAAAGTATGGTGTGAAGAATTATTGTGTAGTATAGAAATAAATGATCGGGTAGCTAATTTAACCGATCGAACTTTTATTAGATTTTTGTTAGGAGGTTCGATGCGCCACATGTCTCTACTAGACATGGCTCAGGCCTTACGTATATATACGCCTGAGGAGCTAGCATCTGCCGATTGTCGAGGGTTGATATTGAATGGTAAGAAGATTGATGAAAATTTTGATACACATGGTGTATGGAGTCAAATGACTAGCCATCACCGATTTAAAGGGGGAAATTACTCTTATTTGGATATAGATAGAGCTGAGTTAAGAGTAATTCACAGGTTTCTAGCGAACTCGATTACACAGCGAGGTAAAAATAAGGAAAAGGTAAATGAGCAGGATTTGTTTTACCATATGTGTATTCGAGACCCACAAAGCACTGTAAGTATACCTTATTGTGTGGGTTATTATTTATCAGCTATGGTTAGGGGGATGAGACCGCACAGTATAATAGGAGGTGGTATATTTATTACATTAATTGCTGAGTATCTCAATGTGGATATAAGTCGGGGGGAATTATTAATCGAAGAACCAGAACCCCACGATACAATTGGTTTAAATGTATATCATGGTGCTAAGGTTTTGAAGAGGCGAAATAACGCCGCAGTAAGATATAATAGAAGACATCCACAGGTTGAGAGAAATCAACAGCCAGGTAATGTGGGAGGGGGAAATGAAATGACAGAAATGCAAAGGTTTATAGCTTCACAAGAGTATGAAAATGCTAGACATCGAGCATTTGAAGATTGGCAAGTTCATCAAAACCAAATCATAGCTCATTGCCAACATATAGGTAGAAACTATATTCCTACTCCAACGCCCGTATTTCCTCCCTGGTCTATAGAGATGCAACCACCGTATCCTACTTATAACCCAGCTGAAGCATTTTATAACACATACGATTATGCATGGAACCCCTACTGGTATCAGTAACAACCCTAGTTTATTTAGTTTTATTTATTTTATTTTTGTAATGTTACTACATTATACACTTATGTTGATATTGTAATAGTTTTTTTATAATTTTCTAACTTTTATTATTAGATTTTAATAATTTTTGAATGTGGGGTAATATACCAAACTTCAAAAATATGTATATATTTTTGCAGTTTATCTTATATACACAACAAGGTAAAACAACGCATTTTCAAAGACTGGCATTAAGTTCAGCAAAAGCAACTAATTTTGACGACAAGATGCAAAATATATGTGAAATAACAACAAGACGGAATGAACAAATGATGTGCATCATTTATCATTCAACACAAACAACAATATGTTTGGAAACTTTGGTAAAAATTTAATCATTTTTCTACGCTAATCACCCTCAATAATTTAAATTGTTACTGATTTCTTGCAAATGAGGACATTGCAAGATCTTAAGTGTGGGAAGGGGTTAAATTCTTTCGGATTTTAAAATTTTTACTTTATACACTTGGTTACCATTAGAAATACTAGTAAAGCAGTAGTTGTATTAGAATCTAGTGCTCTCTGATAATAAAGAACAACCCTAGTCTTATATACTGACTACCCAATTCTAGTAAAATTTTTCAAAATTTTCAATTAAATGAACTCAAAATCATGTTTATACATATTTATGAACGATAAAACTAGGTGTTAACACCGAAATGATTGTTACCTTAGAAAGGACATAAATTGAGAAACAAACCAAAATGTTAGAATTCATTTAAGAATGTAATAGAGGAAAATAAAAAGGCAAAGAAAAGAAAATAAAAGCCAAGTGTGGGAAAATTTACCAAGTTATTTTAAACATATGTCACATATTTCTGTAACAAATAATTTAAGATACTTTTGCTTTGGACTAATCTAAACAGTTTTACCCGATTTATTATAATATATTTGAAAGAAAGATGGATCTACACGATGAATCAATTCCATCATTTAAAGGAAGTAAAGTCTTCCGAAAAAGAAACGCGCTTCTTGATTTAGGTCATGAAGTTGTCGTCCAGACTAGCTGTAGGTTGACGAAAAATCTATAAAAGTCATCTTTAAAATCAGCAGGAAATCCACGGACCTCAGCATCAAACAGGATCGCCAAGTGGTCAGATTTATCCTAACCATGAGAAGGATTTATCTCGTACAATGGGGGGCACCGTGCAAATTAGCTTGATAAGACTAATGAATCAGATCCCCAGAAAGGATAATCTCCTTAAAAGATCAAAAATCAGCTTTTAAGACTGATATTACTCAATCCTTGAGATTGACCTTAAAGATTGAGAATTCAAACTCATGGAATTCAATGATATCTAAACTCGAGCTTGAACGAGAAAATATTTTAATCAAAATTACAAACCGATTTGTTTTCTAAAAGCCCATTTTCAATGCGTTCATTACCATTGAACGTAAAATCCTAGGAATTCACCTGGAATTCATTAGGTCATCTGAACCAAATCGGGTGTCAACTGTAAGAACGGTGGTTGCATAGCATGGTCGAAGACAGGACCTTGTGCCAGACCGAAAAATTATAAGGGTGAGCTTTACTATTGCTCCTACAAAGGATAGTAATTGCGTCTGACACGTTATAGACCATAATTAAAAGCATGTCAGGGGACATTGCCTTAACAGTTGCTTGTTCAACGCTTTTCTTTACAACCGGATGGTAGTTTACCGAAAGGTAATATACAGAACAAGTATACTGGACGTGTTGCTTTCCTAATACAAGGTTAGCAAGTGGGTGACACAAAACCATAAGTTTTGAGCTAAAATTTTCAAATCTGAAACCCACCAAACCAACAAAAATATTTTGCAAACACCGGTGAAGGGTTATTCCGGAAAACTTATCTAGGGTAAAAACTAGATTTAATTTTCAAAAGATCAAATGTTTTCATAAAGATCCAATTTCCTTAATGGATCTAAATTTTTATAGTCATGTGGGACTGTAAACCACATCGTTACTACCATTGTTTATACCACCATAAAGAAATCGCTGATGTACAAAGTGTGAAGAATAAAGAAGTGATTCTAGTATTTCAAGACTATATTGCTTGAGGACAAGCAACGCTCAAGTGTGGGAATATTTGATAATGCTAAAAACGAACATATATTTCATAGCATTATTCCTCAAGAAAGACAAGCTTTTAGTTCCAATTGTCCTATTTACATGTGATATTCGTTTAAATAATAAAAGGTGAAGACAAAAGACAGATTCGACGAATTGAAGACGCAAACGACCAAAAAGCTCAAAAGTACAAAATACAATAAAAGAGGTTCCAATTATTGATAAGAAACGTCTCAAAATTACAAGAGTAAAAGATTCAAAACGCAAAGTACAAGGTATTAAATTGTACGCAAGGACGTTCGAAAATCCGGAATCGGGACCAGAGTCAACTCTCAACTCTCGACGCAAAGGACTAAAAATTACAAGTCAACTATGCACATAAATATAATATAATATTTAAATAATTCTTATAATTATTTATATATTATATAATATATTATAAACCATCGGCAAGCTAGGAGCCAAGGCTGGGTGAGCTGTAAAAACAAACTCCGCGACTCGCGGAGTTTGAAGAAGAAATGGGCCGCGACTCACGGAGCCCCAAAATATGAAACTGCCTATAAAAGCTCGCGCATTCTGATCATAAAAATCACCTTTTTCCTTCTTCATCATATGTAAATTATATATATATATATATATATATATATATATATATATATATATTATTTTTATTTTTAATTTTAATTTCTAATAATAAGGGTATGTTAGCGAATGTTGTAAGGGTGTAAGTCGAAATTCTGTCCGTGTAACGCTACGCTATTTTTAATCATTGTAAGTTATGTTCAACCTTTTTAATTTAATGTCTCGTAGCTAAGTTATTATTATGCTTATTTAATACCGAAGTAATCATGATGTTGGGCTAAAAATATTAAAATTGGGTAATTGGGCTTTGTACCATAATTGGGGTTTGGATAAAAGAACGACACTTGTGAAAATTAGACTATGGGCTATTAATGGGTTTTATATTAACTAAACAATACCTTGTTAATTTAATATACAAACTTATAATTTGACGTATTTATATATAACCACATACGCTTGACTGGGTACGGTGGGCGGGATATCTATAAATACCAATAATTATTCATTTTACCGGACACGGAACTGGATTAATAGTTAATAGACTTGTTGAAACAGGGGTGAATTACATTCAAGGGTAATTGGTGTAATTGTTAACAAAGTAGTAAAACCTTGGTTTACACGCAGTCGATAACCTGGTGTATTCATTAAACAAAGTATTAAAACCTTGTTACAATTCGAATCCCCAATTAGTTGGAATATTTGACTTCGAGAATAAGAATAATTTGACGAAGGCTTTCGCTCTTTATATTTATGACTGATAGACTATTATGGACAAATCCGTATGGACATATTAAATAATCCAGGACAAAGAACAATTAACCCATGGGAATAAACTAAAATCAACACGTCAAACATCATGATTACAGAAGTTTAAATAAGCATAATTCTTTTATTTCATATTTAATTTCCTTTATTTTATATTTAATTGCACTTCTAATTATCGTACTTTTTATTTATTGTATTTAATTGCACTTTTAATTATCGTACTTTTTAATTATCGTAATTTTATTTTATCGCACTTTTATTTATCGCAATTTCATTATCGTTATTTACTTTACACTTTAAATTAAGTCTTGTATTTATTTTTAATATTTTACAGTAGGTTTTAACTGCGACTAAAGTTTTTAAAATCGACAAACCGGTCATTAAACGGTAAAAACCCCCTTTTTATAATAATAATATTACTTATATATATATATATTTGTATTTTTATAAATTAAACTAATATAGCGTTAAGCTTTGTTTAAAGATTTTTCCCTGTGGAACGAACCGGACTTACTAAAAACTACACTACTGTACGATTAGGTACACTGCCTATAAGTGTTGTAGCAAGGTTTAAGTATATCCATTCTATAAATAAATAAATATCTTGTGTAAAATTGTATCGTATTTAATAGTATTTTCTTATAAAATTTAATAGTATTTTATACCCCTTAGCTTTAACCATCAACAGCACATGTTGAAACTCAAGGCTCCTCTTCCCACAGTACGATACATCGATGTAATACATCGTGAAATGAAGTATTAACCAATGTCAGTATGAGATGATGTAGATTAGGAAGTCTCCTACACCAAGTAAGACGGGCATTCTGAAGACTTGACTTCCTTTATGGATGCACTTGAATCATCCTACAATTTGGATTTTTGAAATCCTGAAAGACTTTGGTTCCTTATTTTTAACAAAAACTTTCAACAAAAACTTTCAACAAGTTTATAAAAATTTCCAAATTGGTAACAAATGTTTGCGAGAATTTATCTCTCCCCCCCACCCCACACACTTAAGATTATGTAATGCCCTCATTTACATGAAATCTTATAATTAAAAATAAATTCGAAAGGACAATAGTGATAAGGGAAAAAGAAAAAGAAACCCGACATTTTTAGATCCGGAGATCATGGAGAGGCGGTGCACCATGGCGCTGAACTTACTGCCAGCATAAGAACATCGGCATCCACTCGAACATCAATCACACAATAATCATTAAATGCAATATAAGTTGCTAAACTTAATGTCATTCTTTGAAAAGTAACAGCATGCTAATCATCCAACCCTGCAAGTATCATACAAAACAACCATGCATGAGATGGGGTCGTACCACCGAGGTACCAAAACCCCCCACTAAATTATCCGAGTACAAAGTTTTAACAATATTTATTACAGTCATCCCCAAAATACAAACGAAAGAAAAAAATAGTTTTAAACCATCACACACACACACACGCGCGCACATGCGCATTAACCACCGTTATAAAAACTACTCAAAAGAACCCCCAGAAAGTCCCATCATTTGGTCAGGGGGCTTGCTGATCCTGGTTCTGCTATGGGTACTGGGATTGCTGCTGCATAGCAAGCTGGTGAGCGGCTTGGGCCTGGGAAAGAGCTGAATCATAGTCATAAGAAGGCTGAGGCATCCCAGGACGAACCCAATCAGTCCAACCAGGACCAACAGGACGTATGAAGTTCTGCGGATCCTGGCGGTAAAGATTGAAAGAATACGCATACTTTAACGACCCGTCCTAATCCACCTGGACGGATACATTACAATTGGTTACATCGCGAGGTACTTGACCTCTAAATGATATATTTTACAAATATTGCATTCGTTTTTAAAAGACAATCTTTCTTTACATCGAAAGTTGACGGCATTCATACCATTTCATAATATATCCAACTATAAATGACTTAGTAATAATCTTGATGAACTTGACGACTAGAATGCAACGTCTTTTGAAATATGTCATGAATGACTCCAAGTAATATCTCTAATATGAGCAAATGCACAGCGAAAGATTTCTTTCATACCTGAGAATAAACATGCTTTCAAGTGTCAACCAAAAGGTTGGTGAGTTCATAAGTTTATCATAAAACAATAAAATTCATCATTTTGATAGACCACAAGATTTAAATGATGCATGGTACAAATGGGCTCGAATGCTATACCCACCTGTAATGTACATGCGATATCTTTTAAATACAGTACACCTTTCTCGTGTACAAAATCCTTTTTCATAAATCTTAGCAACCGTACACATATCTCGTGTATAAAATATAATACACATAACATGTGTATAAAAATTATTCTCTCGATACATAACATTCACATCAATTGGCGGCAATTATCATGTCCACATAATTCAATGGTGGCAATTATCATGTCCACATAATTCAATGGTGGCAATTATCATGTCCACATAATTTAATGGTGGCAATTATCATGTCCACATAATTCAATAATAATCCGCAGAACTTCTGTCTGCATAATAATTCATTCGAGGAATGTTTTGCTTATGTCTATCTCGTCAAACATTTATAAAAGCATTTCATGTATTCGCATTTCAAAATATATTTCAAAAGCATTTAATAAAGCAGTTGTAAAAACAGCGCATGTATTCTCAGTCCCAAAAATGTAAAGAGTAAAAGGGAATCAAATGAACTCACTATATTGTATTTTGTAGTAAAAATACATATGACGACATTGAACAATGCAAGGTTGGCCTCGGATTCATGAACCTATATCAGTTATATATATTAAAACCTAATAATAAATTTTCAAACAAGTTTATATATATTAATTATATAATATTTTACTTATTTAAAATAGTAATATATTTACTATGTCAAATGTTATATATATATCCATATGTTATTTTTATATTAACATGCTAAATTAGATATACTTATGATACATGTAATAATTATATTTTTATATATAAATATCTTTTGTTAGTTAAAATAATAATTATGATAATACCAAATAATGTTAATAATACTAATAATTAAATTTAATAATGATATTGTTAATAATAATAATACTAATATTTATATTAATAACTATAATGATAGTAATAATAATACTAATAATAATAACTATAAAAATAATGATTTTACTAATAATAATAATAATAATAATAATAATAATAATAATAATAATAATAATAATAATAATAATAATAATAATAATAATAATAATAATAATAAGAAAAGATGGCTACCTCAAAGAATAGGTCTTTTAAAAAAATAACGCCCTTGCCCGGGCTCGAACCCACGACCTCTCGCTTAACTCAAACACCATTAACCAATACACTGTATGCTTCATTTTGTGATTTAGAACATAGGCTAACTTATATATTACGTATACTTATCAATTTCTAATGTTTACCATCTCTGGCCCAAATTCCTTAGGCCCAACAGCGATTACTCGACCCAACTTGCATCAACAGCCCAAGAGTATCTTCGATCCAACCTCATGTATATGGTCTTTGTTTTGGTAATTTCGACCGGCAGTTAAGTAAAAAAAATAATCACAAGTTGCACATATGAGGATTGTTTGTCGGCCATACTGTTGTAGTTCGCCCCCACACATACAACCTTGTCTCTGATTTGATAACGTTTATCGAATTCTTCCATATAACAAAACTTTAAATTGTAAACATATTCAATTCTCATTATTAATTCTTAACATTGTCACCGTAACAGTATTATCATCTATTTTCTTAGCGAATTTACTCTAAACTGTAGCAAATAAGTTCGAGCATAGTAGTGATCCAAGGTGGGTTAATGAAGGTGAAGTGATGTTTTAACGAGGGGTTGTTAATTGTTTATGAATACAAACAAAAACAGGATCTTACGAGTTGCAGATTGAAAACAAAGTAAATATATAGAGATAGAGGAATAGAGAAAAGTGATGGTGGTGATAGGGTTTAATGGGTTCACTATGATGAGGGTTTTACAAGGAAGAAAATCAAAAGAAGAAAATATGGTGTCTCGGCTTTAGGTGATGGAAGTGTTTGAGTGATGGTGGTGGTTTGAGTCGTTCAAAATAGAAAACAGAAACACATAGCAGCTGTGATGGCTTGTTTGATGATGGTGGAGTGGAAGTGGATTGGAGAATGATGGTGAAAGGTGGCGATGTACGGTCGTGGTGATTGATGACAGAATAACAACAGCAAGTTACGGAGGTTCGTTGGTGTTTATTATGGTGATCATGTGGTGGTCTTGAGGTAACTTCGAGTAGTAGCAGCAGGAAGTGTGCAGATGAACGTTCCATGGTGTAAGTGGTGGTTGATGGGTGTTGATCATAGGTTGTGATGGTGGTCCATATGGTGGTGAGCCAAAGATGGTCTCGGCTCAAAGAGTGATAGTAGCTCAATAAGAATAGTAGTTAATAGAAGATAGAAAGCGTTCAAATATTAACCGAAACAAGTAGTAGAAGTTCAATGGTTTTCACGATTGAGAAGTGGTGATTGTTTAACGGTTTCGATTGAGATGATGTTTTAACCCGTTTTTAATGGTGATCGAGTTATAGAAAAATCAAGGTGGTTTTGCGAGGTGGGTGTTGATGAATCACTCGACAATAGCAGCAAGTTTTCTTTGTAATGTTAATGATCCAGTATGCATTCATATATGCATATAAATATAGGATTTATAATAGTTTAAAGTAATAATATAATAATCCTAATAGTAATTTAAGTTGATCTCGTGAACTTCTTTTGATTAAATGCTGCCGACAGTTTTCACGGATTAAATTTCGTACCCCATTGTTACTCAGTGGCGAATAAAAGTCTTCGAAAAAATTCCAAAATTTTAAATTAACTATATTTATTTATTTTGGTCATTATGGTATAAAATTCAATCATTTATTATTAAATAAAAATTACATTAATTATTCACTCTCAACCCTAAGTAAAATATAGTTATTGTTAAAATTTATCAAATAACTTCTAAATATATTATTAATAAGCCTATAATTTATAAAACTTATTTTCGGATCACCGTTTATTTTAAAATCACATAAGTTCCTTTTTAACTCATTTGTTATTGATCGAATGACTTTTGAGCGTTACCGCCGTTTACTAAATAACTTCGAAATCACAAAATATATATTTAATATTCTTTCTTTATATATATATAGATATGTTTTAAATAATGATTATGATATTTTGATTTTTATTTTGTATAATTAACTTTAATAACAACAATATATATATTCTAATTATATTTCAAATTATTATTATATATTCATATATTCAAATATATATGTATTTAATTACAAATAGTGGTTCGTGAATCGTCGTGAGCAGTCGAAGTTTAATGAATGTAAGAAAACAATTCAAAAAAATTTGAGATTCAACATTACAGACTTTGCTTATCTTGTCGAAATCAAATAAGATTAAGTTTAAGTTTGGTCGGAAATTTCCGGGTCGTCACAGTACCTACCCGTTAAAGAAATTTCGTCCCGAAATTTGATCGAGGTCGTCATGGCTAACACAAAAAAATGTTTTCATGACGAATATGAATTGTTAAATAGAATTTTATCAACATTGAGTAATATGGATAAAACAATTTGATTACACGAAGAGTATAAGTGGAGCTATTACAAAAGAGTGAAATGATTAAATGCAGGTTCTTCTTAACCAGTGACGTAGTCACGGTTGATTTCCCGAATTCAAGGGAAAAGATAGAACTATCAAGATAATATGTTCTTGATATGTTTAGAGGTTAGATAGAATGTAAGAGTCGTGTAACATGGCACATAATGACGTTATGATCTGTGAATCATCATGTTCCATTAGAAACTCAGCATGACTTACTGTAATATAATCACGTTGATCAAGTGTCATTATATTATACTAACTCATGCTTCAGTTCCCAACACTACTTCAAAAACATTCATATTTTAAACTTGAAGATTTCAAAATTAGAAACTAAAACAGTTTCCTTTAAGATGTGATACAGATAACGCAAGGAGATGAATGATTTCATATAAGAATAGTTATGAAAATATCTTCAGAATTATCGAGGATATTTATAATGAAAGATACGATGATATCTTAGAATTTCTAATATCGATGGATGATGAATAAGATTTGTCGTAAAGGTTCAGAGTCAGGATCAAGGTATTCGATAATAACTTCAGCAGACACTGACTCATTTGGATTCTGTGAAGGCAAGTTTAGTCTTTGTGATTTACCCACAGCCTCCTTCATAGTTTTGCATAATCCACTTTCCAGTTCCAATTTTTTTGGGCTTTGCCAACATACTATTCTTTATCATCATACTTTTGATGGTTAAAGTTGTTTACGGTTGTCTACAGTTTCTGCTGCTTCATTTAGCTTTTTCAAAATTTGGAGTATTGATTCGTAGACTGGGTGCTTTTCAGAGTTTTAAAATGGAAGATCGTAATTCTAAGAGATAAATGTTTTATGTATACATGTAACTATTGATGAAGAAACATTGCGAGATTCAAAATACTGATTGCTAATTCCCGGTAATTGGTATGGCAATTCTCGTTATAAGATGTGGATGAGTATATGATAAGGTTGTAATGAACAAATTTAATGGTTCTTCGGAGAGAATTAAGCCAATGAGTAATGAAGTTGCTGGTAAGTTTACTGCTAATGTGGTGGAATATAAACGGTTCTCTGGTAATGATGATGATGGGGTAATCTTTATAATGAGGTTTATTCGAATGAAACATTGAAGTTGATTTGTTGGAGCTGTGACAAAATTGGCTAATTTGAAAAAGAATTGAAATGTTATTTTCGGTAATAACAATGCCAAAGAACTAGCACAGATATGTGGTAAATGTTTACTCATGTTCCGAGTGTTTTCAGGTGTATAACTATATGCATCAATCTTTTTTTTGTTTATGAAGTGCGGTTGGTTCATCCTCTTGATTGAGGTATTTTCAAGAATCATGAAAGGTTTGAACGCAGATTATAATCTGTAAGATACAAATGAGGTTTAAGATGAAATCAAGTGGCAAACTTAAAGAAATGTTTAGTTTCATATGTTATAATTAATATTTTAATTCTTTTTAATTGTTCAATGTTGGTAGTCCACAATTAATAGTCCACAGTTAGTAATTCAATAATTCATATATATAATATTCGAATTAATTAATACGTATCGTGACCCATTGTATACATGTCTCAGACTCGATCACAACTCAAAGTATATATATTATTTTAGAATCAACCTCAACCCTGTATAGCTAACTCGATCATTACCGCATATAGAGTGTCTATGGTTATTCCAAATAATATATATAGATGCGTCGATATGATATGTCAAAACCTTGTATACGTGTCCCGATATTTAAAATCCGTAAATAACAGTATTTAAATGACGATAAATAAAGTGCGTAAAATAAATAACAGAAATTAAATGACGATAAATAAAATTGCGAGAATTAAAATTGCGATAATTAAATTGCGATAATTAAATATAATAAGGAATTAACAGTTAGCTAGGAACAGTTAGCTAGGATTTTGTTAGCGTGGTTTCTTAACAAAATTTCTCATAGCTAATTTGTTTGATTCTAACAAATTTTATTTTGTCTAATGTTTTCTTCATTATGCCACTTGTTGGATTCTGATAGGTCAAAATCCAATTATGAAATTGAATGAAATTGGTTATTCTGCGATGAACGAATACGTATATCTGTGGATGTATGTAGGATAGTAAATGACTGTTGAATCAGATTCGAAGAATGTACAGTGTAACTTATTAATGTGAAATCTAAATATTCCGCGGGTATTACATACCCGTTAAAATATTTTCACCATTAACAATTTGTACAAAAGAATTTTTAATTACAATCTTTATGAAAACATATACACGTATATATTTTCTTCAGATGTAATCATGGATTTAAATGAGTCAATTATGATATTAAACTCATTTGATTTACCGTTAGAACAAGAATATATAATCTCTAAAACATTAGAGGTTACATAATCGCCATGTCGAACAAAGATAAATGATGTAGAACGTCATGTAGAACGATAATTATACTCGAGGTACAGAATGAGATGTTGAGGCATGTGATGTTGAAACTTGGGATGTTGGTGGTACTATTGGTGCCGGTGATGCTGGTGAAGCTGGTAAGTTTTGCACCATATTTTCCAAATTGATTACTCGAGCGCGAAGCTGGTTGACTTCTTCTATTACTCCAGGATGATTGGCGGTTGGAACAAGTGGATGCATAAGGTTTTGAATTGTAGATATTATGTAATCGTTGCGAGATATCCTGGCAATGAGGGTGAAAATGGTGTTTCGGACTGGTTCGCCGGTAAGTGCTTCAGGTTCTTTTCCAAGAGGTGAATTCGGCTGGTGCGCATTTCCATTGATTAAGTCGACTACGAATCCATCAGATGAATTGAGGATGGATGATTGGTTGATTAATTCTGGTGACGTTGCTTTCGGAGCTTAGGTGAACGTCTATGTCGGAATAACTGTTGGGTTTCGAAGAACTTGAACTAGTAACGAGTTCCATTTCGTACTATTGAGTAAATGGTTTTTCGGTATGAAATGATTTTCGGATGTCGGATGGTATTCTTATTACATAGAATATATATATATATATGTATATATATATATATATATATATATATATATATATATATATATATATATATATATATATATATATATATATATATATATATATATATATATATATAACAAAAGATTTCGTAGATTAAGGAGGAATTTACAGAATATGTCAGGCAAGGTTTACAGTAACAGATACGCTAAGATATTATTTAGAAGATACAATAAGATATGAATTTTGTCTATACACTATTCATGCAATCAATGCAGTAAGATGTGTCTAGACTTTAAGGATGATAAGCAGGTAATTTTCGGCACGAAATGATAAGCAAAACTTTTGACATGCAGACACGGTCGAAGTCCAGACTCGCTAATGCATCTAAACAACTATCAGTTAGACACACTAATGCAAGACCTAGTTCGCTAAGACCACCACTCTGATACCAACTTTAACGACCCGCCCTGATCCACCTGGACGGATACATTACAATTGGTTACATCGCGAGGTAATTGACCTGTAAATGATACATTTTACAAACATTGCATTCGTTTTTAAAAGACAATCTTTCTTTACATCGAAAGTTGACGGCATGCATACGATTTCATAATATATCCAACTATAAATGACTTAGTAATAATCTTGATGAACTCGACGACTCGAATGCAACGTCTTTTGAAATATGTCATGAATGACTCCAAGTAATATCTCTAATATGAGCAAATGTACAGCGGAAGATTTCTTTCATACCTGAGAATAAACATGCTTTCAAGTGTCAACCAAAAGGTTGGTGAGTTCATAGGTTTATCATAAAACAATAAAATTCATCATTTTGATAGACCACAAGATTTAAATGCTGCATGGTACAAATGAGCCCGAATCCTATACCTATCTGTAATGTACATGCGATATCTTTTAAATACAGTACACCTTTCTCGTGTACGAAATCATTTTTCATAAATCTTAGTAACCGTACACATATCTCGTGTACAAAATATAATACACATAACCTGTGTATAAAAATCATTCTCTCGATACATAATATTCACATCAATTGGTGGCAATTATCATGTCCACATAATTCAATGGTGGCAATTATCATGTCCACATAATTCAATGGTGGCAATTATCATGTCCACATAATTCAATAATAATCCGCAGAACTTCTGTCTGCATAATAATACATTCGAGGAATGTGTTGCTTGTGTCTATCTCGTCAAACATTTATAAAAGCATTTCATGTATTCCTAGTTCAAAATATATTTCAAAAGCCTTTAATAAAGCAGTTGTAAAAACAGCGCATGTATTCTCAGTCCCAAAAATGTAAAGAGTAAAAGAGAATCAAATGAACTCACTATATTGTATTTTGTACTAAAAATACATATGACGATATTGAACAATACAATATTGACCTTGGATTCACGAACCTATATCAGTTATATATATTAAAACCTAATAATAAATTTTCAAACAAGTTTATATATATTAATTATATAATATTTTACTTATTTAAAATAGTAATATATTTATTATGTCAAATGTTATATATATCCATATGTTATTTTTATATTAACATGCTAAATTAGATATACTTATGATACATGTAATAATTATATTTTATATATAAATATCTTTTGTTAGTTAAAATAATAATTATGATAATACCAAATAATGTTAATAATACTAATAATTTAATTTAATAATGATATTGTTAATAATAATAATACTAATATTTATATTAATAACTATAATGATAGTAATAATAATACTAATAATAATAACTATAAAAATAATGATTTTACTAATAATAATAATAATAATAATAATAATAATAATAATAATAATAATAATAATAATAATAATAATAATAATAATAAAAGAGGGCTACCTCAAAGAATAGGTCTTTTAAAATAATAACGCCCTGTCCCGCAGCTTTGGCTCAGTGGACATGTTGTGGTGCCTAGTGAAATGTTCCGTTCTTATTGATTAAAAACGTTCCATATTAATTGATTTCGTTGCGAGGTTTTGACCTCTATATGAGACGTTTTTCAAAGACTGCATTCATTTTTAAAACAAACCATAACCTTTATTTCATAAATAAAGGTTTAAAAAGCTTTACGTAGATTATCAAATAATGATAATCTAAAATATCCTGTTTACACACGACCATTACATAATGGTTTACAATACAAATATGTTACATCGAAATCAGTTTCTTGAATGCAGTTTTTACACAATATCATGCAAACATGGACTCCAAATCTTGTCCTTATTTTAGTATGCAACAGCGGAAGCTCTTAGTATTCACCTGAGAATAAACATGCTTTAAACGTCAACAAAAATGTTGGTGAGTTATAGGTTTAACCTATATATATCAAATCGTAACAATAGACCACAAGATTTCATATTTCAATACACATCCCATACATAGAGATAAAAATCATTCATATGGTGAACACCTGGTAATCGACATTAACAAGATGCATATATAAGAATATCCCCATCATTCCGGGACACCCTTCGGATATGATATAAATTTTGAAGTACTAAAGCATCCGGTACTTTGGATGGGGTTTGTTAGGCCCAATAGATCTATCTTTAGGATTCGCGTCAATTAGGGTGTCTGTTCCCTAATTCTAAGATTACCAGACTTAATAAAAAGGGGCATATTCGATTTCGATAATTCAACCATAGAATGTAGTTTCACGTACTTGTGTCTATTTCGTAAATCATTTATAAAACCTGCATGTATTCTCATCCCAAAAATATTAGATTTTAAAAGTGGGACTATAACTCACTTTCACAGATTTTTACTTCGTCGGGAAGTAAAACTTGGCCACTGGTTGATTCACGAACCTATAACAATATATACATATATATCAAAGTATGTTCAAAATATATTTACAACACTTTTAATATATTTTGATGTTTTAAGTTTATTAAGTCAGCTGTCCTCGTTAGTAACCTACAACTAGTTGTCCACAGTTAGATGTACAGAAATAAATCGATAAATATTATCTTGAATCAATCCACGACCCAGTGTATACGTATCTCAGTATTGATCACAACTCAAACTATATATATTTTGGAATCAACCTCAACCCAGTATAGCTAACTCCAACATTCACATATAGAGTGTCTATGGTTGTTCTGAAATATATATAGATGTGTCGACATGATAGGTCGAAACATTGTATACGTGTGTATGGTATCTCAAGATTACATAATATACAATACAAGTTCATTAAGTTATGGTTGGAATAGATTTGTTACCAATTTTCACGTAGCTAAAATTAGAAAAATTATCCAATCTTGTTTTACCCATAACTTCTTCATTTTAAATCCATTTTGAGTGAATCAAATTGCTATGGTTTCATATTGAACTCTATTTTATGAATCTAAACAGAAAAGGTATAGGTTTATAGTCGGAAAAATAAGTTACAAGTCGTTTTTGTAAAGGTAGTCATTTCAGTCGAAAGAACGACGTCTAGATGACCATTTTAGAAAACATACTTCCACTTTGAGTTTAACCATAATTTTTGGATATAGTTTCATGTTCATAATAAAAATCATTTTCTCAGAATAACAACTTTTAAATCAAAGTTTATCATAGTTTTTAATTAACTAACCCAAAACAGCCCGCGGTGTTACTACGACGGCGTAAATCCGGTTTTACGGTGTTTTTCGTGTTTCCAGGTTTTAAATCATTAAGTTAGCATATCATATAGATATAGAACATGTGTTTAGTTGATTTTAAAAGTCAAGTTAGAAGGATTAACTTTTATTTGCGAACAAGTTTAGAATTAACTAAACTATGTTCTAGTGATTACAAGTTTAAACCTTCGAATAAGATAGCTTTAAATGTATGAATCGAATGATGTTATGAACATCATTACTACCTTAAGTTCCTTGGATAAACCTACTGGAAAAGTGAAAAATGGATCTAGCTTCAACGGATCCTTGGATGGCTCGAAGTTCTTGAAGCAGAATCATGACACGAAAACAAGTTCAAGTAAGATCATCACTTGAAATAAGATTGTTATAGTTATAGAAATTGAACCAAAGTTTGAATATGATTATTACCTTGTATTAGATTGATAACCTACTGTAAAAAACAAAGATTTCTTGAGGTTGGATGATCACCTTACAAGATTGGAAGTGAGCTAGCAAACTTGAAAGTATTCTTGATTTTATGTAACTAGAACTTGTAGAATATATGAAGAACACTTAGAACTTGAAGATAGAACTTGAGAGAGATCAATTAGATGAAGAAAATTGAAGAATGAAAGTGTTTGTAGGTGTTTTTGGTCGTTGGTGTATGGATTAGATATAAAGGATATGTAATTTTGTTTTCATGTAAATAAGTCATGAATGATTACTCATATTTTTGTAATTTTATGAGATATTTCATGCTAGTTGCCAAATGATGGTTCCCACATGTGTTAGGTGACTCACATGGGCTACTAAGAGCTGATAATTGGAGTGTATATACCAATAGTACATACATCTAAAAGCTGTGTATTGTACGAGTACGAATACGGGTGCATACGAGTAGAATTGTTGATGAAACTGAATGAGGATGTAATTGTAAGCATTTTTATTAAGTAGAAGTATTTTGATAAGTGTATTGAAGTCTTTCAAAAGTGTATAAATACATATTAAAATACTACATGTATATACATTTTAACTGAGTCGTTAAGTCATCGTTAGTCGTTACATGTAAGTGTTGTTTTGAAACCTTTAGGTTAACGATCTTGTTAAATGTTGTTAAACCAATGTTTATAATATCAAATGAGATTTTAAATTATTATATTATCATGATATTATCATGTATGAATATCTCTTAATATGATATATATACATTAAATGTCTTTAAAACGATAATCGTTACATATATGTCTCGTTTAAAAATCATTAAGTTAGTAGTCTTATTTTTACATATGTAGTTCATTGTTAATATACTTAATGATATGTTTACTTATCATAGTATCATGTTAACTATATATATATCCATATATATGTCATCATATAGTTTTTACAAGTTTTAACGTTCGTGAATCACCGGTCAACTTGGGTGGTCAATTGTCTATATGAAACATATTTCAATTACTCAAGTCTTAAAAAGTTTGATTGCTTAACATGTTGGAAACATTTAATAATGTAAATATCAATCTCAATTAATATATATAAACATGGAAAAGTTCGGTTCACTACACCTAGCACCCCCACCGGGCTAGAGGTCTCAGGTTCGAGCCTCGTCACCTACAAAGGATATTATTTGAAAGAAATTCCTTGAGGATGGCCCAAAGGGAAGGTTTTACCGACCCGCTCCGGGACTAAGGTCCGGCCCGCCTCCCCCGTATGGGATGGTTTAAGGGTTGGATCCCTGAGTGTGGTTCGGGTTTCCTGCCCGAATGCGTGTGTGTGTGCAAATGATGACTAGGCTTCGGTCCGGACTAATGCAAGCTTGCCGTTCAAAAAAAATTACGCCCTTGCCCGGGCTCAAACCCATGACCTCTCGCTTAACTCAAACACCACTAACCAATACACTGTATGCTTCATTTTGTGATTTAGAACACAGGCTAACTTATTATTACGTATACTTATCAATTTCTAACGTTTACCATCTCTGGCCCAAATTCCTTCGGCCCAACAACGATTACTCGGCCCAACTTGCATCAACAGCCCAAGAGTATCTTCGATCCAACATCATGTATATGGTCTTTGTTTTGGTAATTTTGACCGGCAGTTAAGTACAAGGAAGAAAATCAAAAGAAGAAAATATGGTGTCTCGGATTTAGGTGATGGAAGTGTTTGAGTGATGGTGGCGGTTTGAGTCGTTCAAAACAGAAAACAGAAACACATAGCAGCTGTGATGGCTTGTTTGATGATGGTGGAGTGGAAGTGGGTTGGAGAATGATGGTGAAAGGTGGCGATGTACAGTCGTGGTGATTGATGACATAATAACAACAGCAAGTTACGGAGGTTCGTTGGTGTTTATTATGGTGATCATGTGGTGGTCTTGAGGTGACTTCGAGTAGTAGCAGCAGGAAGTGTGCAGGTGAACGTTCCATGGTGTAAGTGGTGGTTGATGGGTGTTGATCATAGGTTGTGATGGTGGTCCATATGGTGGTGAGCCAAATATGGTCTCGGCTCAAAGAGTGATAGTAGCTCAACAAGAATAGTAGTTATTAGAAGATAGAAAGCATTCAAATATTAACCGAAACAAGTAGTAGAAGTTCAATGGTTTTCACGATTGAGAAGTGGTGATTGTTTAACGGTTTCGATTGAGGTGGTGTTTTAACCCGTTTTTAATGGTGATCGAGTTATAGAAAAATCAAGGTGGTTTTGCGAGGTCGGTGTTGATGAATCACTCGACAATAGCAGCAAGTTTTCTTTGTAATGTTAATGATCCAGTATGCATTCATATATGCATATAAATATAGGATTATAATAGTTTAAAGTAATAATATAATAATCCTAATAGTAATTTAAGTTGATCTCGTGGACTTCTTTTGATTAAATGCTGCCGACAGTTTTCACGGATTAAATTTTGTACCCCGTTGTTACTCAGTGGCGAATAAAAGTCTTCTGAAAAATCCCAAATTTTTAAATTAACTATATTTACTTATTTTGGTCATTATGGTATAAAATTCAGTCATTAATTATTAAATAAAAATTACATTAATTATTCACTCCCAACCCTAAGCAAAATATAGTTATTGTTAAAATTTATCAAATAACTTCTAAATATATTATTAGTAAGCCTATAATTTATAAAACTTATTTTCGGATCACCGTTTATTTTAAAATCACATAAGTTCCTTTTTAACTCGTTTGTTATTGATCGAATGACATTTGAGCGTTACCGTCGTTTACTAAATAACTTCGAAATCACAAAATATGTATTTAATATTATCTCTTTATATATATACATATGTTTTAAATAATAATTATGATATTTTGATTTTTATTTTGTATAATTAACTTTAATAACAACAATATATATATTTCTAATTATATTTCAAATTATTATTATATATTCATATATTCAAATATATATGTATTTTATTACAAATAGTGGTTCGCAAATCGTCGTGAGCAGTCGGAGTTTAATGAATGTAAGAAAACAATTCAAACAAATCTGAGATTCAACATTACAGACTTTGCTTATCGTGTCGAAATCAAATAAGATTAAGTTTAAATTTGGTTGAAAATTTCCGGGTCGTCACACATACCACTGCATATTCGCCAGAATACTTGCCTGGTTGTACCATGTCTGATCATTACTATCATCAACATGCTGAGGAAGCAACCTGTTATGTTCATTATAATAAGCTAGATCATCCTGCCTACGATCATCAACATAAGTCCTCAAACCCTGAAACTGTCCATCACTGTACAGCTGCATCCCGTTAAACTGGTTTGTAATAAAGTCACAAGTCAAACCAGCAGCGCTAGAACTCTCAGCCTGGGCCATCTCCGTATCAGCCGCAGGAGGGTCTTCCGCTTCCGGATTTGTCAAATCACCCTCCTCCTGCGCATGAGTTCCCATATACCTAACACAACGATTTCTCTCACAAACCAACACTTTACATCCCTCATACAGTTGTGCACCAACTGTCCTCAGCTTAATATCTGTAGTGATGTCCTCCGGATACACTCTCCTTATCCCCTTAGCTGTAGGAGACACACCCAAATGCTCAGCCAATAAAGTAACGTAAACACCCCACACATCGGACTGTTCGGACGAAGACCTTAACTCTGCATGCAAAGAAACTTAATAACACAGTAGGGAATGTTGACATAACACTCCGGGTCACTAATACACATAAGGTAGAAAAGATCCGGAATGCTGACTTTCACAGTATTATGTCGACGCTGAGAAATGGTATGAGAGATGAACCTCTGAATAACAGGAGACGAAAATCCTTGATTTGAGTGTACGAACTACCACTAGCTACCAACCTGTCTTTGTTTGGAATCAACTTCCAATCAGCATGCTTTTCACCTTTACCTATATAACTTTCACCCGATTCCAAATAATTCTTGAAATGAGGAGCTCTCATCTCAAGAGCAGTGTAAATACCCAAAGCTGCAGCAACCTCACGCAAAGTCATAGAATGAAACTTCCCACCAAGTTGAAAAGTGACGCACCAAGTTAAAAAGTGACTAAATCTTTGGTATCAATATCACGGTTTCCCTCAATGTAAGAACAAGTGCTAAAGAACTCCAAGCACCAAACCTTATAAATTGGACGATCCAAATGGAAAAACTTCACCCAATCATTGTATTGAAACTCCTTCCCCCCAATCATCTACATAAGTTTGCACTAACTTAGCTCTTATTTCATCTTCCACACCAACTTCAGCCAAAGGGGCCCAATCGGGATATCGGGTTGCAATGCATTCACGTTCATGAAGCATTTGTAAAAGGTTCATTCGATGAAGATAATTAGGCACCATACATTCCCATCTTAAGAATGGGTGCATTCGGTCGGTCATTTGGCACTCGAATGGATAAGGAAGGAGTTGTTCATTCTCATCCGCCGCATTAGATGCGGAAGGCTTGCTTCTTTTTGATCCCTAAAAAACAACAAACAAACAAACACAAAACATAGTTGCACAAGAACCATTAGCGTTAGTAAACGTCATGGCAATTTCCCAAAATTGAAACCATCACTAGATATGCAAAACAAGTAATCATGAACTATAGCATACAAGTGAACTCCAAACAACTCAACATTTGGCTAACCAACCAATACTCAATTCAAGCTAACAAACTCATTTAACTAAAACAAACAACCCACTCTGGCATTCATGAACAATCTCCAACAAAATCACATAAGAGATACTCGACATTATACATGCTAATCATAAGAGAAAAACAATCGAGCATATATTCATAGCATAAAATCTCAACACTATTATCCATCAAAAATAAGAAGTCAAACTGAGTCAAAACCAGTCAACACATCAAAACCCTAAATTTCTCATGAACCCTAGATTTAAAAATTGAGCAATTCACCAATTCATGGCAATTTCTAGAATCTAAACAAGCATACAATCAATATTATCATGCCAATTTCATCAATTAAAAATCAAAACCCAAAAACCCTCATTAATCATGCTCATGAACCCTAGAATCAAAAATTCCTTTTTTAAGCATACAAGCATGAACATTAAGCAATAATCATGTTTAAAACACATAATCAATCAACAAAATCGGCTCATAAACAAGTAAATAATCTCCCACACTTATCTTCATCAAATACCACATGAACATTCAATTTGAAACACAAAATTAAAAGAAAATAGAAGAAAGTATGATGAATTGATTACCACTTTGAGTTTAGGAGCCATAATTCTTGCAAGATTCGTTGATTAGAAGATGAAATAAGATTATGGTTTTGGTTTTGGGAGCAAAAACACGGTCACGAGTGTTTGTTTATGTGTGTTATGAAGAATATAAAATAAATAAATAAAAATAAAATAGCCCAGCTGGGCCCCGATCGCGGTCGCATCGAACCAAATTGCGAGCGCAATTTCTAGTTTTTTTTTAATTTTCGACCTGGTAAAAAGCTAACATCTCGCGACCGCTTCAAGGAAAATTGCGGTGGCGATTTCATGGATTTTTTGAACCCCAACTTCTGTTGGTGAATCACGGTCGCGAAAATTATGATGCGGCCGTGATTTTTTTGTCCGGCTGATTTTTTATTTTTATTTTTTCAGAAACTTTTATACTTTTTATGGGTTCTATGTTTTAAGGAAAAATGTAAGTAAAATAAATTACTAAAAGGAACATGCTTACAAACTTTACACTGTTGTACGATGTTTAATCCAGAGTCGCACACTCGACTCCTCCTCCACGCTTAGCAATCATCGGGATCCTTGATTCCGATGTTGCTAAAGCCAAAACCATATCCAAATCGGTCTTTGAGAGTAGTCATCATGTCTTCATCCCGAATCACTAACGTTCCTGTGTCGAAGTCCAAGGTCATCCTTGCGGTCGCCAAGAACCCCCGACCTAACACTATCGGAGTTTTCTCGTCCGGTGCACAGTCCATTATGAAAAAATCTTCCTCAAAGTTAACACCGTGAATATTGGCAGAGACGTCTATCGCGATTCCTATTGGGTTATCAATGGTTTGATTCCCGAAACGGATACTCGTATTAGTGAGGACTAACTCTTGAATACCCAAAGACTTTGCAATTTTAGCCGGCATCATATTAACACTCGCACCTGAATCTAGTAGCGTCGAGTAGTGTTTTCCATTCCGAAAATGACATAAGACTGAAAATTCCCCCAGATCTCTAAGTCTTTTACACTCTGGTGTGGGCTTAATGTATTCAACCTCTTCGATCGTCCATCCTTCGTCATCGACGAATGAAGTTTTGGTGTTTTTCATGAACTTGTCCGTATTTTCCTTACCCCACATATTTTCAAGCATTTCTCGAATCTCCTCCACATCTACATCCGGTTCTTCTTCTACTTTAGGTGTCGCTTTTACCGTATTCATGCGAATAGTTACAACTTTGCTTGTATCCTCATCACTTTCATAAGAATCATCCTCGAATTCCCTCTCAACTATATATGTCAACGGGAACCGTATATTTTCTGAATTACAAAATCTAAAAGTGCCCTTGCCTTCTTTAAACGTTATAGCCCCCGTCGCTGGGTCAATTTTACCACCCGCAGTCGCGATAAAACTACGTCCTACCAACAAAGGAACGTCTTCGTCTGCCGGGCATGTCGAAGATAGTGAACGGTACCTCAAGAAAAACTCCCTTGACACTTACCATCACATTACTAAGCAACCTATCTGCCTTACACTCCGTGTTATTGCCTAGTGTAACTACCGAATTAGATTCACCCAAAGAACATAAAGAACACTCTTCATGGAACAATCGTCTGTACATCTCATAGGACATGATGTTAATGGAAGACCCCGAGTCGGCTATAACCTTTAATTCACAGTGATCATTAGCAAAATGAGGCAAGACCCCGATAAGACTTAACTCGAACAAGACCTTACCCAGATCTGCTTCTTGACGAAGAATCACCGGTCTTCCACTAACATTTCCTTCCAAGGACATCTCTTCGTGAAATTCATCAAAACGCTCATCCGAAATGACCTCGAATTGCTCATCATCGGGCACATCTTCAAATCGCCCATCGTAATCCCAAGGATCATGATCGATCGCATAACTAATATTAACATTTTTATCAAGCCATTCATCAACGTTCCCCTTACCTTCACACTTCATTGGTTTGTTGAACCGAATCATCATGAGTTGATGAACTTCCCTTTGCTCACAATGAACCGTTTTAACCACTTCGAAGTCTTCATTACCATCGTTACTCTCGGTACTAACTTCCAATAATTTCTCGAATTCAGCATCTAAATCAAAATCGTCACTACTATCCATGGGAACAAAACCTGTAGTATCAACCTCCAATAATTCCTGCAAATCATTCTCAACACATAAGTCTATAACATCAGGTTAAAAACAAGTATCATCAGTGGACTTGGGTTGTTTCATGGCTTTGTCTACATGGCAAATCACTCTTTCGTCACCTACACCTATGCTTAAAGTATTTTGTTGGACATGGATGATAGCATTCGCGGTGTTTAGGAAAGGTCGACCTAGAATGATTGGTACTTTAGTGTCCTCTTTCATTTTCAGGATCACAAAGTCGGCTGAAAAGACTAATGGTTCCCTATTCGGACAAGGGTTGTTTACTTTTATTATCAAGTCTTCGGCTATTCCTATGGGAGTGTCAAAAAAATGGTTAGCCAAACGGATCCCCATCCTAGTCGGTTTCAACTCTCCTAGGCCAAGTTTTAAATACAATAAATAGGGCATCAAATTAATGCTTGCCCCCAAATCGGCTAGTGCATCGTACACTACCGAATCACCCAATAAACAAGGAATGATAAAGCTACCCGGGTCTCCCAATTTTGGAGGTAACTTTTGCTTTTGCAAAATGGCCGAACATGCCTCACAGAGGAACGTGGCCGACACCTCTTGATACTTACCTTTCGAAGAGATCATGTCCTTTAAAAACTTCCCGTAGTTGGGCATTCCTTTTATCACCTCCGCAAGCGGCATGTTCACGCTGATTTGATTGATCATATCCAAGAACCTTTGATATAAAGTTTCTAACTTATCTTTATTCAAGGCTTTAGGATATGGAACTAGTGCTTTGTACACCTTCAACGGCGGTGATTTAGTTATGATCTTCGGCGGATCATCTTTCTTTTGCTCTTGAACTTTTGGCTCATCACCCTTAGGCTAATCCTTCATGGACTCCTCATTAGTAGGAACCTTCAAAACATTAGGAGAAACAACAGGAGAAACAACAGGAGGAGACTTCGGTGTCCCCTCTTTAATAACCAAACCACTTCGGGTGGTTATGGCATTCACGTGCTCATTTCTAACAGGTCCTTTGTTGTTCGGATTGGATTGCGTACTAGATAGGAGAGTACCCGGTGGTCTCTCTGATAAAGACTGAGTAATACGACCCACATCTCATTCCAAGTTTTGAATTAAAGCAGAAATACTCTAGTCCGTTTTCATAATAAAACCCCTTAACAATTCTTCCAACGGAGGCATCTTATCGACTGGCTGCTGAACTGGTTGCATAGGTTGCTGGAAATTTCTAGGTGGTGCTTGCTGATTTCTGCTGTTAAATCCAGGTGGCCTATACGGATAAGTTTTCTGATTACCTTAAAAAACCTGATTACCACTCTGATAATTGTTACCACTCGTATTACCCACTTGGTTGAAAAACTGCTTTCCACCAGGAAATTCACTAAGCGCAAAATCACCCTTTTACACATAACCTAGATAATTAACCTGTTCCTCCATTGACGTTTGATCACATTCTTTCGTAAGATATGGGCCCTGACATAACTCACACTAGTTTCGGTACTAGAAACGTGAGAAGAACGAGAGACATCCATCTCTTGATGCCAATCATGTGAGTGTGTATCAGTTTCGGAGATGATGTCGTAAGCTTCATCCAGAGTCTTCTTCATTAACGAACGACCTGCAGCAATATCAATTTCTTTCCTAATCGGCACATTAACACCCTTGTAGAAAATTTGGACCTTATTAAAGTTGTTCAACCCGTGTTGAAGACAATTTCGTAGCATTTTACCGAACCGGGTCCAAGCATCATAGAGTGTCTCGTTTGACTTTTGAACAAAGTGATTAATGTCACTCTGTAGTTTAGCAGTCTTAGAAGCTGGAAAGAAACGCTGCAGAAACTTATCTTCCGTTGTAGGCCAACTATCAATTTCACCTTCGGGCAATGATTCTAACCAGTCCTTGGCATCGTCTTTCAAGGACCAAGGAAACACTCTCAAATAGATAACCGTATCTGCAACATTTGCAATCTTGAACAAATTATGGATGCTTTTAAAGTTTCAAAGATGCTAGAATGCATCCTCTTTCGGTGTACCCCTGAACTGACACTGGTGAGTTATCATATTCAAAATCTGTCCCTTAACCTCAAAATCCGTGGTGACTGCCGGTTGTCTAATGGCATGTCCATTACCGGCCCTCGTGGCTTTCATCATTGTTTCTATTGATTAACCTTCTCCTTCAGCCATTATAACTTCTTCTTTCTTAATATATTCAAAATCCAGAATATAAAAAGGTAATTCAGCGAAACCTTCGGCGATTTCCTGTTCTTCTTTAGCTTTGCTGCGTGTATGGTAAACTCTAGACGGTTCCAGAGTTATTAATACCTAACCTGCAATCACACCACAACAAAACCACGCATGAATCCAAATAAAAAAAATAAATGACAATAAAGTAACTTTTGCAAGAATTGCTTCTCATAAAAGGATCGAATAACTAAAAGCTCGTAAGTTCCCGATTGAACACCGCTCCCCGACAGCGGCGCCAAAAAGTTGATGTGTAATTAATACTCTAAAAATAACTAGTAAATACTACCTAATAATTATCACACAATACAGGCAACTAATCTCGATCGTGCAGTAATTTATAAGTAATGTTGACCAGTTCGTCCACATGGAACAGTTTTATCAGAAACTTTAGCTTGTAATTATTCTAGTAAAAATGGGGTTGTTTTGTTTAGGAAATAAACGCGTAATAAGATTAAATAAAATCAATAAAGACAAAGGTATCCACTTAGAATCAATTCCCTCGGATTAGGATTGCTGTTAAGTTCATTTTAAACAATTATAATGGTGGTAACACTGTAATTATCTCTCGATTCTTACAGATTATCAATTAAAACCTTAGCTCAACTCTCGTTGATCCTAATTCTCTAATCTAGTTACCAAAGTATTGATCAATATATTAATCTAGCTTGAATTGGTTAAGTCTCCCTAACAATTCCACAATTATCAAGATTTCTCACAGTTT